>NC_134575.1:54677990-54842990 GCF_050947875.1 Dermacentor variabilis
CCGTCTTGTATCCACCTTAATCCTGGCCACTTTAATTCAACTCCATTTACTTTGCTGCACCGTAATTTATTTGTCCCACCTTAAGTCGCCTTACTCTTGCTCTAACTTTAATTCACCTTACTTCACTCTAACTCACCTTAAGTCACGTTAATTCACATTATTTCACATTATTTGTCCCTAATTACTAATAATTAACGTTGGTATACCATTTACTGTCTTATGTATTACTACTGACGTCATACAAGACGCCGATGACGTCACATTAATTACTGGTACCATTCGTTGCGGACAGCGCCGAATATTGTGCCTCATATGACGTGTAATGCTTTCGCATTAATAAACAACAAAAAGTAAACAGCAGCAGTCACCCGGAAACAGAACAAAACGTAGCGGCAGGAAGGCGTGGGCATCCTGGCGGGGCCGCTTCCAGCGCCGCCTGGAGCTCATGTCAAATTCATTCGCGCATCCGTCAGTAGTCCTTGATCCACCCACTAGCCCATTCGAACGACCGGGTTGGGCGTACTCTTACAATGCGCAGTGACTCCAAACCTTGGGGTTAGGGAAAGGGGGGGGGGGATGAAGGAGCCTCTCACGTATCCACCGGTCTGAAGCCCCTCAATGAAAGATTAAGGGGCTTTAGTGACGGCCTAACCGCCACTTATCCAAACGGCAAATCCACCTCACAACGACACCTTTGTGAGGTGAGCCGTTTTCTACGTTATTTCCTTCACTAATTCATTCGCCATTCCCAGTAGCCATCTCTCTTGTTTCTTATTCTCTCGGTTCGCGTTTCCGCGAATTTCGACGCGCTCGTGAATTTAACACTTCGCTGCACGCTAGAAACCCTTGGTGATCAGAATTTCCCTTATCCCTCCAAGCTACGAAGTCACTAAATGAACTCTGAAGACGAATATAAATTACGATTATTGAATGAATAATGTTTGCGTCGTCTTAGCAATTTCAACGTCTTAGTGTTCCTTTTAAAGGAACGCTCTCTAAGGCGCAAGTCAGCTAGTTGTCTTCGTTACATTCATACGATAAGAAAGAACCTACAGAAAAGACAAAGTCTGTTGATGTGCCAGGGAAGGTGTAAAAAGGAACGACAGGCAGCGACATCGCCTTGAGGTTATTGCGCTAGGTCGCCGTGTGGTCTTGTACGTTGACGGAATTCTTTATCGGCAAAATTGGGTGGACTGCACTGCATTTTGAAGAGTCAAACATTACGAAGTCATCCGAAGCCAAAGAAATTCGGACGCAAAAACATACCAGTTCGAAGAACTTATTTGAGCCACCGCGACCAAAGTACGGAAAAAAGAAACTATAACAATTCTCTCTCTCTATTTCTATATATATATATATATATATATAAATAAATTAATAAATATATAAACGTTCTTTAATAAACCGCTCCGTCACATTGACTTACTGGCCGTGGTTTTTTTACGCGTTGTTCGAATATTAGTCGTTCATTTTTATTTTGTTTTTATGGTTGACGAATTGCTTTGAAATAAACTAAAATATACTTTTAAAACAATAATCCCCGACTGATCAGTCTTGGCGAGATGAGGCCTGGGAAGCTAGGAAAGACGCATGAAGGAAAGACGGCTGTCGACGCTGCCCTTTAAGTTACCGCACAAATTCGCCGTGACAGCAAAGATCGCTCTGGTTTGTTCTTGTTTAGGTGAAAATGTATCGGTGAAAAAAAAATAGATAAGAACAGGAAGGCCCTACATACGATGCAAGGAAAGACCAGGTTAAGCACAGAAAGTCGAGACGATTGTTATATTTTATCACCGTTATGTGTTTTCCCTGATTTAGAGGATTTGGGCCTTCCATTTGCAGCATATCTTAGCCGCCGAGAAAAAGAAGAAAAGCAACTGAGGTTACGTAAAAGCCGATTGTCGTGGTGTCTCTTTCCCTGGTGCTTCCCCTACGCCAAGCTACACCGGCAACAGCGGCGTCGCGTTCTGCTCGCAACGGAACTGGAAAGACAAGAATGGCCAATCACCTAATGGCTTGGGCTGTGCACTATAGGCAGGGCGTGTTCAAGGAGCGCTGTTGGAAAGAAGGAAAAGAGGAAGAAAAGAAAGCAACTGCAGGAAGAAGCAAACAAGAGCATCGAGTGAAGGAAGCAGAGCGGAGAAGATCTCAGTCCGAAGAAGCAGGTGTAGTACCGGCTGCAGGACTCAAAGGCTGAAGTAAGCGAGAGGCGAAGATGTAAAAGCATGAATACTTTGTTTAGCGCAAAACAACAGACACAAGAACGACGGCCACGACAAGGCGCTACTCTCAGCTTTCTTGTGTGTATTGTTTTGCGCTAAACAAAGTATTCACGGATTCGCACCAACTAGCCCGCCAACGCATTGTGATGTAAAAAGCAGGTAGGTCAGAACGTGGGAAACAAAGAGATTGACCAACGGGAGAGATAGAAGCAACGAGGGACTGAAACGGAAGTGGATACCGCGACATGGAAAGGAGGTGGCAATCTTACGGTGGCTAAAAACTAACGCATACACACACCTACACGGTGAAAAATCGAACGCGGGAAACAAAGAAAGAAAGAGTGTTCAGTTGAACCAACATGCGTAGGGTGAGGAATGTAAAAGGACTACACTCAGAAAGCCGTACCGCAAAGCGTCTCTTGTACCTCGTGTGAATTGACGCACGCTGGTGACGCAAAAGCCATTTCAGGTTACAGCCGCCAGTCTTGTCTCGGAAGGAAAGAGGAGGACATCAACGCACATCGGAAGTAGAAGAAAAAAAATTAAAATCACGTAATATAATTAAAACGACCAAAATAAATGAGAGCTTCTAATCTTCCTACGTGTAGACAAGAATGGGCATTCTGTCACTTGCCTTGAAGGTGGGCGCAATATTTCAGCCCCCACCCCCTCCCGCTCTTGTCGAGATACCGGAAACAACGTTATCGTTGTTTTCTCCGGAAAGATGTTGCCGGGAAATAATTCATTCGAGACGCGCTAAAAATTCGGCCAAGTGTCTCGCACTCACTCAACTCGTTGCGACACTGTTTCGGCCCGAGATGCCGACGTTTCCGTCAATCCGACGATGCGGTTGTGACCATGGCTAACTGCGAAAATTGCCGCGCGACTGGCCACTTCAGGCACTTTGCGTATGTTCGCGAGCTTCTTTCACGTTCGGAAAAACTTTTATGTAGCACGTACTGAGCAACGGAAAGCCGTATCAAGAGGTTTTCATGTTGCTCTACGCTTTTCTCATTGACAATTTTCATCCAATTATGATATTTGAGAAGTTGATTAATTAATTAAGAATAATTATGCACCTAGGGCGAATGCAAAAAATTATGAGCATCTCCACGCGACGGCAAGCAACATTAACTTGGTTCTGTTCAGCTGCGTGACATTTGCATATCTTGAACGTTAGTGCATAGTTGGGACACCCTGCACAGCAATGATAGACGGTTTTAGACAGACAGACAGACAGACAGACAGACAGACAGACAGACAGACAGACAGACAGACAGACAGACAGACAGACAGACAGACAGACAGACAGACAGACAGACAGACAGACAGACAAACGGACGGACAAACGGATGGACGGACGGACGAATGGACAGACAGACAGACAGACAGACAGACACACAGACAGACAGACAGACAGACAGAAAGACAGACAGACAGACAGACAGACAGACAGACAGACAGACAGACAGACAGACAGACAGACAGACAGACAGACAGATGGAGAGACGGATGCACAGACGGACAGACAGAGGGACGGACAACCAGACGGACAGCGCCAGGCGAACGGACAGACAGACGGACGGACAAACGGCCGGATGGACAGACAGACGGACGGACAAACGGCCGGATGGACAGACAGACAGACAGACAGATGGGCGGACGGACACACGTACGGACGGATGGACAGACAGACAGATGGACGGACGGATGCATGGACGGACGGATGGACAGACAGACAGACATACAGAGGGATGGACAGCCAGACGGACAGCGCCAGACGGATGGCCAGATTGATGGACAGACACACAGACGGACGGACGGACGGACAGCCATATGTACAGACGGACAGACATACAAACGTTCTAAAGGCACGATTTCTTCCTCAACCACCCAGCCTTGGCCATTGCTTCGCAACAGAGCGGGCTGTATATCGCCAGCGCCATAGCGAGCCCTACACGCAAGCTCAGCGAAAACACACAAACACGCACAAAAAGAAAAAAAAATACTTCTGTCGATCCCCCGGCACAGCGTGTTCGTTGCTGCGTGTCCCAGACGTGTCCGGGGTTTAGAAGGCGGCCGTTGTCATACACTTTCGCGCGCCACCGTCGAGCCTTTCTTTTTCATTGACCGGCTCCCACCGAATATCCCCTCCTTCGCCCAGGGCCAGCTCTTGCAGCCGGCTTCGCCTTCAGCTCGGGCGACGCGTCGATTGCCACTGCACGCGGTGGTATACCATTGATCGCTCCTCGCACCCCGGTCTGTGCCGTGGATCTCCTGGCGGTGGGAAGCAGCAGCAGGCAGCAAAAGAACAATATGCTCAGGACAAGCAGGGTGCCGCGCACACACGCGTGATTGCTTCGTTCTCGGTCGGCTATCGGCCGCACGAGTGGCTACCTGGCCGGCCAGCGGCTTCCCGCACGTTCGCGATTGCACGGTGTCAGTCGCGATGCTGCCAAAGCGAGCGCATCTGCGTGTCGCGAAAGCAGCGGCTAGGCGGCGTCGCGAAACGCTTTTCTGGTCGTTTTCTCCGGACAGCCGCCGAAGTCTCGACGTGGCGCGCCCACGAATGAATTGTGTTCTCGCCGTGTGGGAGCATTTTCGTAGCCGGAATATGCGTATAGGCATATGTAGGAATTGTGTCCAGCACTTTGGCAGTGGTGCGGGCATCGACGGATGTTAGGTCTCGATGGACTTTCCGTTGCGCCATCGTTACACCTATTACTGTCGGAGTCTCCCCACATCAACTGATTTTTGAAAGTGTGCTCTGGCACCAGATGAAGCTCTCTACTAACGCTCTACAGATCTAGTTTTAAGCCCCACGGCTCGTTCTATATGTTCTGATTACCCGCATCACACCAGTGTTCATGAACTCAAATCGAAAAGAAAAAACGTATATATAGGAATTGATGCGAAAGCGTCACATGGGGGCCCATTGAGCGGGAAAAGCCGTCGTCTGTCATCTGTAGGCGTGAAACAGCTTCCCATTTCTTATTGGCTGCGTAGCGACGTCACGAGCACGCCTCGACGGTGCTGAACGGGCCAAAGGGAAGACCTGCTGCCCCATAGCGCGCCAAGTGTTCCGCGGGGGCAGAGGGCATCGCCGCGACGCCACGTCACCCTCACTCTCGCTCGCGGAAGCCAGCGCTATCCTCGCCTGCGTCCTAACTGCGCCTCAGTTAGGCCAAATCGAAGTGCGTCAAGCGGCTCACCGCACTCGCTTGCCCGCGAGTAGTTCACAACTGGAAAAACCGCTCAGCTGTGTTCAATTGGACATTAGTGGTTTCGCATTCACTACTCGCAACAAGTACGTTCTTGGGTGTATTCGGATCTTTACACTATAGTCTAGTTGTAAGACGTCACTTTCATAAAACTGCGCCATTATCACAGAATTCATCCTTCGTCGAGTCGGTTGCGCTTTCTATTCTTTCGTTTTGGGGGTGTGTTTTCTTTTTCATCGTTTTTTTTTTGCTTGGTGATTGCCTGGGATTGGAAGGTTCTTTTATTCAGTGCCATATTTCACGCCACATAGTTTCAAGGATACCATTGTTTAATCTGCACTTACTCGACGTAACTGCTTTTCCATCATGTAACGTCCGAAATCTGAGGGCCTTGAAGAATGAATGAATGAATGTTTGAGAGATATATAAAATTAAGTAAAGAAGGAAAGCAAAGAAAAAAACGCGTTTGTGTCGTCCCCAGTAATTCTTGTGGTTGCCATCTATGGGGCTGTAATTTATAAAATTTTGTAGATGTGTCCGAAACTATTCATACTGCGATTATACTGCGTTGATGCGCTGTGCGAGTTCCCCTGTCATTATCAAGAACCGGATCTTTTATACATCCTGTCGGCTGCGCCAAAAATGTAAGGAAATAAGGGTGAGACGGTCTGCTTAGTCCGCCATTTTGATGAACTTTCTCTTCTTCTCTTCCTGCACCCCAAGTCTCGGTCGTCGTCTTTCTTATCTTCACTGAGCTTCTGCTTGAGGCACTTCGCAGTTATCAGTATCATTATTATATTTAATAACTGGTGTACCACCTTATCGGCTACGACAACCTGGTTCTGTACTTACTGAGGAGCACGCGAATAGATTACCTGCGTTGGACATGCATTTCTTTAGCGCGTGTTTTAACACGATGCCCCCTTTTTTTGTTGTTGTTACTTTTTATCGGGAATCACGGAGTCAGGACAGTCACAAGATGGCGATGTCACTCTCGGATGCCAGACAGCCCAGCATTGTAGTCTTCTTTCAAAAAACTTAGTTCTTGTGTTCCTTGATTTGGCAAACAATCTAAGTCCTCGTACTCATTGGGTTGATGTACTAGGGTCTACTTGCGTCTCCGATCTCGCAGTGACGTGCATATATAGGTGACGCGCTCGATATTGCCGCACCGTCGGGCTGGGGTCAGAAGCCTTTGCCTTAGATTCCGAGGGCACATGGCACGATCTTCAACAAACGTCTACGCTTTGGACAGGTCGTAATTAGGCGGAAATTGAAACGCGTGTACATCTACTCGGTGATAGCAACGAGCTCTGCGAGATGAAGGTATCGAAAGATGAGAGAAAAGAAATTTGAACAAACGAATGATAAAAGAATGCGCTAACACAGGTGCCTACGGACGTAGCAAACGTGATTACTTGTATAAGCGTTGAAAGAGCGTTATATATGATGACTACGTGGCAGGAAATGCGACGCACATTTCTTGACGACGTTCGCGCTCCCTTAAGAAAAGAAAAAAAAATTGCAGCGTAGCTAACGTACGTGAGAACGAAGGACACAAGTGGGGGGCCCAGCATGTGCTTGCCTTCAAGAAGTGCGATTGCGCCATCACCCTTTGCGAAACCATATTCGGATTTCTGCCGCGTCCCTCTGCTCGCTTGTGCTGAGGATCCGGAAAACTATTTGTTTTTTTTTGTCTTTTTTGCGCAAACGCGGGACTGACAGCCGATGAAGACGTGGCATGTTGTTGACAGCGTTTCAGCATCTTCGTTGCCAAGGCGAGAGCGCCGCCAGTGTATACCTATACACCGCGTCCATGATGAAGCTGCCATCTGTATTTTTGATCAGCCGGAGCTTCTACCAACTCTCCACGGTCTCTCTCTCTCTCTCTTCTCTTTTTTTCTTTTTGCAGTGAGTAGGGTGGCCCTTGGGTGGCGGTGTCGAGGACCCGAGGTAATCTCGCCGCTGTAGTTTCCCAATCGAGCCTTGAACAAACGTATGGAATTATGAAAGTAATTCAAGGAAGACGTGGTATTCCCTGTTATTTTCTTCTTGCTTTCTCTTTCAAGTAAAAGAAAGCAAAAAGTACTTTGCTGAGTATTGTCTCGGAGTTTGGGAATAGCCAATTCTAAGGAGGATGTAAGCTCACCAATTTTTTTTGTCGTTTCTTTTAATAACGTGAGATGATTTTGAACGAGAGGTTGGCGCTTTTGGGGCGACAACGGCTACTGCTTGTCGCATGACAATCACGAAATTTAATCTAGAAATATGCCGGGAAACACTGAGTGCAGACAGCGGGCGTCATCGCAAACAAACTTCAGCCCATTCGTTCAGGAAGCCACACGAGGTGAACTTGTACAGTTGCGCAAATAAACAGAATAACTCGTAATTGGCCGGGAAGGCACACGGAGGTTATGCAGACATGTTGAACGCCAGGGGCGCTATAACGTAAAGCTATTCCAAACCTTTTCTATTCCAATTCTGCAATCAGCCCTACGCGATTGGTCAAAAATTTTTTTGGACCACCACCACTTCGCCTGGCTGTAACGCGACGTCCCGAAAACCGCGATAGCTCCCCATCTCATATGACGTGTACACACTGATTATGAATTATTCTACGGAACAAAAAAAATTGATATTTCTCATTCAACGCTTTTTCGCCATTAGCACTCTGCTATTGGTCAAACGTTTTCGGGCTGCACCCACTTCCCCTGCCTGTCACGCGACCTCCCAAAATGGCAAAAACTCACCGCGTCAAAGTGACGGGTACGCATTAAAGATGCATTAATATGCCGAACAAAACTGAGTTTTTTTGTGAATAGCTGCAGGCTGCCTTGTTCCGAAAGGAATAAAAGATGGCTGCCGCCGATCACTCATGCACTGGCTACTCGCACCTGCCGGAAAGCATGGGTTTATTTGCGTATAATAAAACTTCTTGCGTGGCCGCGTAAAGTTTTCGAGCACTTTCGGCACGTTTACGACCTCGTGCTCAACTCGTCTTTGCTGAGGATCCGTTTTAGCGTCATTCTTAAGCTTCCGGTATGCCGCCGCGACTTTCGATCAGGACGTCTACTTAAATAAGGGAAAGCGGACCAATCGCAGACGCCGGCGCCAGCCTTTTCATCCGGTTATCGGTTATCAGTGCAGTGGCTCGGTCCCATCAAATCCCTCTCCACTTGAGCGTGCTCTTCGCCTCTTGTCAGCCAATGAGATAAGAAAAGGCGCTCAGCGTAGGCAATGTTTTCCTTTTTTCAAGCAAACAAAAGTGATCTCCTACGAACAAGGAGAGCGTTTGATTGGTCTGTTCAGACAACCCTGCGGGTGAACGCCCCATGCTTGCGTCGACGGTTACGCAAATTTGACGTCATCAGAATGGAATAAAAACGTATTGAAATAGTTCTACGTTATAGGGCACCAGTACACATATGCTAAAAAAGCGTAGAATTAAAATTTGGCGTTTTACTTACGTGAACTGCGATACGATTAGGAGGTTACGCCGTAGTTTGGGACTATGAAATACGTTTGACCACCTCAGGTTTCTTTAACGTGCCCTTAAGTCTAAATACACAAGCGCTTTTGCGTTTCGCCGCCAAGGAAGTGCGGCAAGGAAACTGGCGCCTATCATATACACCAAGCTGCCACGGCGGGTTGCATAGCATACTACATGCATGACTTATTAATACATTACAATCTTATGCTGACATGACGCGCCTGTAACCTGTTTCAGTGCGACTTCAAATACCGGTACAAAGTTGGAACTCTGTCGATGTCGTACCGCCTCCGATTTCGTGCCGTTAATGATGTTCTAGAAATGTACGTAAACATGTTACACGAGATTGTTATACTTTTCACCGCAGTTCGCTAAAACGCAGCGAAATGGGACTTGAAGAACCGGCTTACGCCGTGGCGTACGTGCCATGTTAAACTTATTGAAGCGTCGAACAGAAACACACAAACTATTGCATGATACCGAAGAGAACAAAAAAGGGAGTTTGAGTTTTAGTTGTCCCTATTCGAGGAGTTGTTTTCGCAGTACGAGGGTGGGAGATAGTCAGAACGTGTTTTGGAGCCAGCGACTTTAGCATGCGCTTACCATGGCAACGACTAGCGTAATGCGCCGCATCGCGCGGTATATTGAATCCTGTCCCCCGTGTGGCGGCAGTCCTTCTTTTCCTTCTTTTATCTGTTGCACTGACATTCAGACTGTTGCAGACAGAAACCTATCCCAACCTGTTCACGTTACATGCGATATATCCGGAGATTTACACTGACGACGCGTGCCCCGCTTGCGGGGATAGATCAACACTTTCGCACATGCTCTGGGGATGTATCTCTATAGGAAGCCCTGACCTCAGCTCAACTAGGTGGGAGGCGGCCCTCCGCAACCCACTCCTGGCTGAGCAACGTTGGGCTGTCCAGCAGGCCCACGATGCGGCTGGCAGGCTAGGCCTGTCGGTCCCGACGTGGGAGCGGCCTGCGACGTGCTAATACGCGTTCTGCAGGACTGTAAAATAAAAGTTACTCAATCAATCAATCAATCTGTTGTTGTCCCGGGAGCAGTCGAAGCGCGTTGAGGAAGACAAAGTAGGAACAAGTAGTAATAAAGAAACGCATAAACATATCAAGCTACCGGGAAAATGTATTTGGTTTATAATTTTTTACGGTTCGCCGTTATTAACTGAGCCTGCGCAAACTTCACGTTTGTTTGCTATATCGTTCTCGAGCAATGCCGAATTGAAAAGAAATAAACAACAACAATGAGGCGGACGCGCATTGGCGCTTGGCTTTTCCAAGCGCTGACGCTCGTTTGGGGCATTTGAAAGAAAGTTTGCTTCAGGCATGAGAAATATGCCAATTTAATTTTAATACAAAAGAAAAGTACTCGAACATATCGCTGCTTTGTTGTAAGAGAGATGAACTGCACGGAGCAAGGGGCAGTGTAACGACAGATGAGCACGAGCAGCAGCTTATTCTTTATTAGGTGTGAAATATGGGAAGCCTGGCCACTTAACGAGGCTCGCGATGCGAATATGATACTAAAAAAAGAACAAACGATGATGAAAAGGAAGATAGCAGAATTTCATATACCAGTAGAAACGTTTCCATCACGAAAAAACAACACGTTATCGAAGCAAGTAGATGAAGTGCGAAGCAAAAAAAAAGATTAAGAAGAAAAGGGTATAAGAGCTCAATAACATGACAAGAACGATGGTTTATGGAAGCATGGTGCATATTGAAAACGCGCACGAATTACTGTTCACTGTGTATTAAATAGGTCTCTCTCCGCGAGAACATCCCGCAGAGCTTATGGATCTAATCGGCGAGTTGCGCTGCATACGCTTCTACAGCAAATATAAATTTGCAACTCGCCAATCTGCCACTGTTCGCTGCTTTATAGCGCGACACATTATTGTGGCGACGATCGTTCTCCGGAGCTGTACTGGACTGGAAAGTAACGGCTCTTCCCGAACGCTATTCTTTGCGCTTCGTCATTGGTTCGAGTGGTGCTCGATCCGTGTTATCGCCGATATCTGCCGACCTTGCGCGGTGGATGATAACGCAAAAATAGAATCGTCCGAAAGGAATCCTTGCATTTACCGGAAATGCATTTACTTGCATTTCCACTGCTGCTGCTGCTGGTGTGGCTGTCTTGTACGTCGCTTCGGGGGGTGGTTCAGAGTGTGCATATATGTCAAAGGAGTCTGACAGAGAGGAAAGGCGACGCGAGAAACTCTTTAGAACCTTTCCATCGCGTCGCATGTGCACAATGCCCTCCGCAGCCGCGTGGGCGTCGTCGCAACTCCCTCTTGACAGCTATAATTATTCCTGACTCCCGCAGAAGCAATGCAGAAACTGCAGCGCTTATCTTTCTACTAACGTGCAAGCCAAGAGGGAAACTAGGTGAAATAATAGAAATGAGGTAGGGAGAGGATGCACACACAGAATAGTTAGAACCGATGCAGTCGCGCAACGAGTGAACAACTACCTTGTAACTCTTCGCTCGCAGCTCCTATTCACAGGTGGGGGGGGGGGGGAAAGATGAAGAGAGAAGGCAGGGAAACGCTAATACTATAGATACGACAGGGCTTGCGAGTAAGCTGATGGTACGGTACGGTGCGTTTCTGCTCTTCCTGAAAAATAAACGCCATGCAAATTGGTCAAGCGTACAGTTGACGAAGGGCGTGCCGACGCAAAGCCATAGTAAACATCCTAGGGTCTATGCGGCGATCCGCGTCTGTTAAATCAACACACCGCACGTCAAATCAATACCTCTGTGCCCACCGCCGTAGCTTTGCGGCTATGGCATTGCTCGAGGTCGAGGGCTTGATCCCCACCGCGGCAGCCGATTTTTGAGAGGAGCGAAATACGAGAAATCTAGTGCACTCAGATGTAGGTGCGCGTTAAAGAACGCCACATGCAGTCTTAGAAGTAGTCCTGAGTCCGCCACTACGGCGCGCCTCATAATCCGATACAGCGGGTTCCAGGCTACCATGAATTGAAAGGAAATTCAGAGAGCACACCAGCTCTCCCGGGCAGAATATCCGGGACGTCCTCCATTTGGCCCGTGGAAGACACTTGCAAACCCAGGAAAGAGTTGAAGGTACAGCGGAACGAAGGCTACATATTTGGAGGCCTCTCAGCGAAGTGTCAACAGTTCTCAACACACCATCCTACACGCATTCGAGAGAGAACGCCTCAGCCATATGAAAAGCACAAACGCACACGTTACTCACGCCACATTATACGCATTATATTAACAGGGACGAGTAATAAACGAGAGGAAGCGGGGTTAACCGGAGGGGCCCGATTTTTATTAGTCATATCATGAGAAGCCAACAAACACTGACACCAAGGAGAACATAGGGGAAATTACTTGTGCTTAATAAATGAAATAAAGAAACGATAATTCAATGGAAAATGAAAAGGGATGAATAAACAACTTGCCGCAGGTGGGGAACGATCCCACAACCTTCGCATTTCGCGTGCGACGCACTACCAATTGAGCTACCGTGGCACCGTTTCCCCATCCACTTTCTTGGGTATTTGTGTTTCCTAGTAGAACCCTGGGAGTGTTAGCCAGCGCCACCGCTCACAGACCTTGGCGGTGGATGTGGAACATCCTTTCTGCCGCAGGCGTCATGAGAACGTGATCTATTTGGGTGAACGCAGCTGGTCAATAAACCGACGTATGCTACCTGAAGACACCAATGTTGCCGGATTCGAGACCCTCGGTATGTAATAAATGTGAAGAAAGGTGTTTAACCGAGGGACCTGAACCGGGCACAAATACCCAAGAAAGTGGATTGGGAAAGGGCGCAGTGGCATCTCAATTGGTAGAGCATCGCACGCGAAATGCGAAGGTTGTGGGATCGTTCCCCACTTCCCGCGATTGTGTTTTCATTCACTTTCATTTCCATTAATTTATCGTTTCTTTATTTCGGTTATTAAGCACGAGTAATTTCCCCTATGTTGCTCTTGGTGTCAGTGTTTGTTGGCTTCTTATGATATAACCTTTAGGTCTGCAAGTTGGGCATTTGTCACAGTTGTGTTGTCCTGCGGATGTAGAATCAACTCCGCCACCAACAAAAACGAAAGCATCAACAACGGCAGACTTGCCTCGTCTGTTCGCCGTGTCGACACCGCGAACTATGCCTACTTCGCCCAGCTTGTCATTCTTCTGCAATACGTCTTTACAGGTCACGTCTACGAATTCTTCTTTATTTTTACCCTTTCTCTGCTTTCGTTTTATTTATTTCTAGTTGTTTTCTGCTGAGCGCGCCAGTTCCTCTCATGGTTATTTCATACGTTTTTGTTTCGTCTATTGCTTTTTTCCTACGTCGTCTGATCGTTCACACCGTCCTCGTCGTCTGCTCGCCAGCCAGACGGGGCTTGGCGCGCAGGGCGGCTACTTTTGTGCTATTACCATGGATGGGAAAAGGAGGGTAGGGCGTAAGGAGGATAAGGAACGCAAACAAAGGAAAGAGAACCGGTGCCCTCCCGCAGCTAGTCGGAGCATTACCCGCGCCGGTGCGGCAGCACGCCGCGTTCATTTAAGCCGTGCTTCTCGGCTTCGACTCGGCTTTGGATCGGCTATTTGCGTTTTGCGCCATTACCCCCATCTACGCGCGCCTTCCGCTCTCTTTCTTTTTTCTTTCTTCCTCGAGAAAGCTCAGGGAAAAAGGAAGAAACAGATAACAAAGCAGCAGACGATGAAGCGTAGCAGACGAGAAAAAAGAAAAGCAACGCTTAGGACAAAGGGACATTTTCAGACGCGAGGAAAAGATTCCGCTAAACGTAGAAGTAGACGACAGAGCGAAAGTGAGAATGATGCAGAGAGGAAGGAAAGGGGCATTTTTCTTTGTCTTTGCTTGTCACGTGAGCGTAGCGAGAGAAGGACGACGGGACGCTAAGAGAAGGGAAGGGGAGGAGCGGTAGCGGAGGTGAAAATTGAATTCACTTGTTTCAGCTCTCAGCTGGCTGTCGTTTGGGGGTTGAGGTGTGGCAGGGGGGGGGGGAGAGGGGAGTAATCGATCGTTGTGGGAGTCTTGCTTTTCATTAGTTCTCGCTACTATTTTCCTCTTCGTTTTTTAGGTATTCGCAACGCGCAGCATGCAAGACCTGATGCATAGTGGCTGAGAATTTGCCAGTGTTACATAGGAATCAATAGGGGAAATGGGAAGGGGGAGGGTGAAGGGCCCTTGCAGTGAAGTACGACGAAGGCAAAATAGAAGCAAGAAAACATTGGGACAAGAGTTGGGGATAATGAACAGCGGATCGCAAGGCTGGAAAGCGGAGAACAACGTATAAAGGGAATGGTAGCCGATGAAACATTCTGCGATAGATACACCGAAAGTGAGAGGAAGGATGCGTGTTGAAAAGGAGGAGGAGGTGCTAGGGTCCTTGTCTTCAAACTGGCGTGCCAAGAAAAACGTAAAAGAAGAAGCACGGCCTTCGCTGTTGTTTTTCTTTCGTTTCGGTAAGGGAAGATTTCACCTCACTTTACCTGTACAAAAGTAAAAAGGAAATGCAACCGCCACAGTTGAGAGACAAAGATTGAGACACGAAACAAAGAAGAGAAAAAGAGAAATTCAATCTCCGGCTCCTTGCGCGCGTGGCCTGATGCTGCCGTTCACTTTAGAATCGATAGCCCGCTGGCCAAGCAACCAGAGAACGAGAAAAAAAAAATGAGAAAGTGAGGGCAGTATTGCGTAAACATAGAGGGAAAAGATTTAAAAGAAAAACATAGAATTACGAAGAAGCGGATACCTGACCTTCGGGGGTCGAAAAAGTAAAGTAAGCGAAGACGCCGTAATGATGAACACGAAGACATAGGGCAAGTAATGTAATCGATGAGCTCGATTTTCTTTTTATTCGATAGACTTCTAATGCGCCAAAGAAATACACCTAAAACACGTAAAACAATATGGAATTGACGAAGAATTGGGTACACCGACGGCAAACTTAATTCCCCCCCCCCCCAAAAAAAAAGAAAGAAACAAGTTAGTATGGCGAAGTAGTGGCAGAAAATTAAAATGCAAATCCGCTGAGATTGCGAAGAATAGGGTGAAACGAAGGGAAAAAAAGAATGTACAGACTCCAGCGTGGCGAAATATTTCGGTCATCTTGTAAATACGATAAATCTCCTGACTCAGTACGTGGTTTGAACTATAATATCTATATTTTCTTTTCATTATGAACAGACCGTGCAGCCTTGTTTCTAGTCTCGCGAAGGGGTTACTTTTGCAGGTTGGGTGTCGGCGACGCTGTTATTGATTAGAAAAAACTACTGTCCGCGGCACTTAACCGAGTCGTGTTGTTTGAGAAAATTTAAATGAAACAGAAAGAGAGTGATAAACGTTGCCGTCATGGAAAAAAAAAGAAGAAAACGTCAGCACTTTTTTTTGATTGCGTAATATTGCTCAGATGTTGTGTGCCGCGCTTGAACTCGACACGAAGAACCAATAGCAAATAACCTTGCTCAAGCAAAGCATCCTTTCGAAACTCTAACGTCACGTATTTGGCGAAAAAAAAATATTTTATTACGGTCGGACGTAAAGACGAACAAGCTTTCCTCTCTTTAATTTTGCGCTTAGGCCTCAGCGGCCGTGTGTCAGTGTGACGTCGTGGATTTCAATATACTAGCTTACATTTTGCGTGTTCCGGCGCTTGCACAGTGTACTCGTAATTTAGCGAGAAATAATTATTGGGACCCAAGTTGTGCACCATCAAACTTTTATGGAGGTTGGGGTGAGGTGATGCCAGGAGAAGGCTGTGACACCGTCCCATGGTCTTAGCGCTTTGCTTGCTTAGTGTAGCTCAAGAAGGAAGCTATATTTCACCTCTTGAGCGGAAAGAGTCACGAACAAATCTGCTCAAATGCGTGAGCTTCCGCAATTCAGCTTTCACAGTAAGATGCACTTTGGAATTGCAAAATCGGGATTCACTATCGCAGCTTAATATTCCAGTTTCGTTTTTGTTTAGGCCAAAGCATTAATATACGTTTCATCTTAACCTAATATTTGAGTTTAGTTTTCGTTTAAGCAAAAGCATTAATGCACGTTTGAACGCCACAATTACTCACATGCTTATGTGCACGTGAATAATAATTGATGTGAAATTGACGTCATTCATTTGGCGTCTTCAATTTAGGAGTGCATACAACACTGCATGTATAACAGCTGTATCTTACCAGCACTCACCTACAGGGCAGAAACCTGGAGGCTTACGAAAAGGGTTCTACTTAAATTGAGGACGACGCAACGAGCTTTGGAAAGAAGAATGATGGATGTAACGTTAAGGGATAAGAAAAGAGCAGATTGGATGAGGGAACAAACGTGAGTTAATGACATCTTAGCTGAAATAAAAAAAAAGAAATGGGCATGGGCAGGACATGTAATGAGGAGGGAAGATAACCGGCGGTCATTAAGGGTTACGGACTGGATTCCAAGAGAATGGAAGCGTAGCAGGGGACGGCAGAATGTTAGGTGGGCGGATGAGATTAAGAAGCTTGCAGGGACAACATGGCCACAATTAGCACATGACCGGGGTAGTCAGAGAAGTATGGGAGAGGCCTTTGCCCTGCAGTGGGCGTAACCAGGCTTCTGCTGCTAATGCTGCTGCTGCTTATGATGATAACACTGTGGGAATGAATTTCACGATGGAAAATTCAAGCAGTCATTTTTTGCATTTATTTCTATTGAATTTACAAAAACGGGTAGGTAGACCTCTTTAGGGCCAGCCGTTACTCGATGGCAGCGAAGCATTCGACGTTGCGGCGCTGGCGTTTTGAAGAGCGACGGCAGAAGGGAGTGAAGCCGTCTTGCTGCTTTTCGCTTCAGCGCTTCCCCGAAATCTTGAGATAACCTCCAACACGGTAGGCGCGCGGCTAAGACAGTGCGCATCAAGACACTAGCCATCTCGACTCGCGCTGCGCCTTGCACCCGCCAGATTACCTCCAAGATACGGTGCGCGCGCCGCGAATACTCTCAGCCGAGCGGACAGCCAGCGCTGCGCAGCTAAGGCCGCTGGCTGTAGAGGAGCATACCCGCGCTGCGATCCCCTATCGCGCACTAGACCACGTGACCGCCAACACTGGGCACGCGGGAAGACGACGCGCATCAAACCGCCAACCTTCACGCTCGGGAAAAAAAGCACTTTCAAGTAGCACGTATTGAGTAACGGAAGGCTAGGTGTATCGGGAGTTTTTCCATGTTGATGTACATTTTTGTCGTCGAGATTTCTCATCTAACTTTATTATTTACGAAGTCCTATTATTAATTAAGACTAATTATCTAATCAGGTGGAATGCGAAAAAAAAATTAGTCTGAGTATTTCCAAGTGGCGGCAAAGAAAGGTACTTTGGTTTGGCTTTGGTACTTTGGTTTGGAGTTTGGCTCAAGTTACGCGAAACACTCTGATTTTGTCCGCTTTAGATATGTTATGCGGTGTAATTTACAGAATAGTGCTATCATTTTCCATTGATTGCATAATGTGTTATAATGTTCACATTTTTTTAATTTTGCCATAGTGAAGCAATTAAAATATATATATATAGGGTTTCATGTGCTAAAACCACGGTATGATCTTGAGGCACGCCATATTAAAACTTCTTAATTAAAAAAAGTTACTGGCTCTAAAAACTCTACTTGAGTTGAACTTTTTTCTTTGGACTGCAACAAACCAAACTGAATTCGGTGAGGTGATTGCAGAAACAAACAAGTGGTCCTTTCCTACGTACTCAGAAAGTCAGCGCTCTGAAGGAACATCCGCTTTGAAGGCCTTAGTCGCGCTATTAAGGTTCCTGGGTTCTACGGGGCTTGACGATACACTTTAAGAATGCCGCCCTCTACCGATCTATTGTGTATGCGCTTTGTCAGTGCTCGTCTCGCTTTCTCTCTATCTCCCCCTTCCACTTTCTTTCTCTTTTTATCCCCCTTAACCTTCCCCCCCGTGCAGGGTAGCTAACCGGAAGTACTTCTGGCTAACCTTCTTGCCTCCCTGTGTATTCTCTCTCTCTCTCTCTCCATGTGATTAATCAGGCAATCGGGAAATCCGCAGAGTACAATGAGCGTCGACATATAGCTTTCATAGATTACGACAATGCATCTGATTCAGTAGAGACACGAGCAGTCATAGAGACATTACTTAATCAAGGAGTACAGACCGCTTACGTAACTATCTTGGAAAATATCTACAGAGATTCCACAGCTGCCTTAATTCTACACAAGAAAAATAGGAAGATACCTGTAAAGAAACGGCTCAGACAAGGAGACAATCTCACCGGTACTATTCACTGCGTGCTTGGAAGAAGTATTCGAGCTATTAAACTGGGAACGCTTAGGAGTAAGGATCGACGGCGAATATCTCAGCAGCCTTCGATTTGCAGGTGACATTGTCCTATTCAGCAACACTGCAGACGAGTTACAACAAATGATTGAGGACCTTAACAGAGAGTGTACGAGTGGGGTTGAAGATTATTATGCAGAATACACACATAATGATGAATAGCTGGGCAAGGAAACAAGAGTTCAGGATCGCCAGTCAGCCTCTAGAGTCGATGAAGGAGCACGTTTAACTAGGTCAATTAATCACAGGGAACCCTGATCATGAGAAGGAAATTCACAGAAGAATAAAAATGGGTTGAAGCGCAAACATTGTCAGCTCCTGACTGGAAGCTTACCGTTATAGGTGTAGATCAGTGCATTTTACCGGTGCTGGCATATGAGGCAGAGACTTGGATACCTACAAAGAAGCTTGATAACAAGGTTCGCGCAAAGAGCGATGGAACGTAGAATGCTAGGCATTACATCAAGGGACAGAAAGAGAGTGGTTTGGATCCGAGAGCAACGGGTACAGCCGATATTGTAATTGACAATAAGAGAAAAAAATGGAGCTGGGCAGGTCATGTAATGCGTAGGTGAGATGACCGTTGGACTATTAGGGTTACAAAATGGGTACCACGAGAAGGGGAGCGAAGTCGAGGGCGGCAGAAGACTAGGTGGGGCGATGAAATTAGGGAATACGCGGACGCTAGTTGGAATCGGTTGACGCAGGGCACGGGTAATTGGAGATCGTAGAGATAAGCCTTCGTACTGCAGGGGACATAGAATAGCCCGACGATGATGATGATGATGATGACGATGATAATGATGACGTCGGATAGAACAGTGTTAAATTTATGAATGGGGAAGGATGCTCGTACTTTTTGATCATGGTGCGATTTGAAGCCTTGTTGCATTACTGTTACATTGATTCCAAACGGATGACCTGGCAGTTGAACGTGTTGAGATAATGGCAGGTGCGGCAAGCTGTTAACGTCTGCTGTGTGGTTGTTGAATCGGATGCGGAAAGATGTTTCGGTCTGACCGATATAGTGTATATGACGCAATGAACATTTATGCAGAGACTAGGTGTTAGTAGTGGCGGAAGTGAAGTAGCCGTTGATTTTAACAAAAACGTTAGATGCTGTGCTTCTAGCAGTCTTTGATGTGGTGCTATGTATTTGAACTTTACGACCGGGTTTATTGTAGGGATGACAACCAGCAGAAGCAATCGCTTTAGTCTTGGAAAAGCTTACTAGGTCACGCAGATGCCTAGAGCGACGATAGTCCACTCTTGGTGCTTCTGTGAAAATGTTTTTAAGACGGTTGCTGGTGTGTCGGCAAGTTATACTGCTTTCTGAGAATGTATGACACGTTAGGAATGGATGGAAAGTTTGTTCGGATAAGGTTAGATCGTGAATTTGGCGTCGATCGCTTGTCCGTGCAAATGACTTCTTACCAGTCGAGACAGTCGGCCCGTTTAGGGGCATCGTCAATTATTTGTGAAGGGTACTTCTGTACGCTTAGTGCGTTAGGAAGCTGGTTACAGTTGCTAGTGAATTCACTTTCGTCCGAACATATTCTTTTGAACCGGATAGCTTGGCTGTAGGGAACGCTCGTTTTACAATGTTTGACACGGATGCTTTTGAAATGTGGATATCGCTGTCGGTGAGTGGGCTTTCCGTAAAGAAATGTAGAATTGACCGGCACTGCAATTCGTCAACCTTGCAAATAAGGTTTATGTTTTGAAAGAAATACGCGTTGGTTCTAACGAAAGCTGGTCGGATCCACGTGGAACGGTAATGACAGGTTGTAGGAAAAAGAAGATTTTATGTCTTACGACCAAGTGATGCGTTAGGCAAGTTAGGATTGAGTCTCATAAAGATGACGTTTTGCTGTGCACTAGAATTTGGGGAAATTTCGTAGCTTGCTGGTCTTACTTTCTTTTCCGGGCGGAGCTGAAGCAACGTACACTTTGTGCAAATATACTGCGCTCATTCTTACGAAGCTTGATGGGGGAATTTCGATATGGCGCTGCGTGCGTGAAGCATCGTTTCAATTTACTTGGGAACCGCAACCTGTACGAGAGATAACTTGGTTATATGGAGAAGAGTGAGAGAGAAATAAAGTCGAAATAGGTTTTCCAGCATTTCTTTATGAAAAGTAAGTCACGGATGAATTTAATCGTATTTTTTTTGCTTTGATTGATGCAGGTGAAAGGTAAAAGCTCTCAAATGAGAAAGAGAACGCTTAATGAGGTTTGGGACATCACCCACCGAATAGGCGTGCTCGGATGACTAAGTTGCGTCTTTGTTACAATGTTTCAAAGACCACAGGGACCATGCTGCGTTGTATGTGACATGAAGATACCGTTGAGATGGCTGAATAGATTTTAGTGGTTTTGCTCTCTCGAAAGACTGTTTTCTCTTTGCTGCAGTGCGTCCGTGTCAGCCATTCGACCATCAGGCGCTGCTAATGTTTTGCAACGTTGAAGAAGTACTGGTCGAGAAAACACTTCAACTACCGATACTGTGATGCTCGAAACATCTAGGTAAAGCGTTGTTTCACGAACTGCTCGCAACTTAGCCACACGTACTCGCGATGTGACCAAACTATGCTTGATCCACGACACGGCAAACAGATGCGTGCTTTGGAATGCACAACACTATTGCTTTGTGAAAAGCAAGCAAAATAACTTGATTTGATTTTATAGGATGTGATGTATACTTTCGTCTTCTTTTCCTTCTTTTTGTTTATTTCTTTCCTCTTCAAGCGGGTGTGTGGGGTGTCCCTTTTAGGAAACAGTTGCTTGCGTGCCTGTCTTTCTATTATTTTTAGATGTTCACGTTTTATTTCATTTATTATACCCTCAAGACCACAAGGTATTACGGAAGGGAGTGGGGTAAAAAAAAGAAGGTTACATAACAAAGAAAGTAAAGACGGCAGCAAGTGATGTAGTCATAGACATGTGAAGCCCGAAGCGATGCTGTTGATTATGGCCGTACGAAATTGTGCCTGGTCTTCAATTGCAATCAACGCGGCGGGAAGGTGGTTCCATTCTTGACACGTCCTAGGAAGAAAAGACTCATGGCAAGCTGAGGAATAATAATACTTATAATATGACATTCGTATGTAGCAGTATACTAATGTTTGTATCGCGCTGTGTTGTGAGTAAGCAATACTTAAGGATCGTACTTATGGAACGCCTCTTGGTTAGGCTTAGTTCTTGTTTTTATTTTTCTTTATTTTTGTGTAGGCTTATTATGTTTGTGCCTCCGCAACATACGTGTGTGCATTATGTGAGGACAGGGCTAGTAATAATTTTTGAGCTGTGCATTCTAAAAGCCGGCGCCAGGTGTAGCTTAAGTTCTTAAACACCACTGTGAAAGAAAACTTCAACAGCGTTCCCGCCATGATTTCTGCAATTCTGAACTGCACTAGAGCTTATAGCATTTCTGCGTCTGAGAACACATTACATTCAATAAAAGATAATACAATACTACACAAAGTAAAACGATAAAATTGATCCGGTCCCCCGCTTTCACTCAAGGCAAGTGCACAATTTGAGCGTGTTATGAGAGGCACCGCGGTTAAGAAAAAAAACAATGGCGTGACATTGCATTTTCTCAAGCACATCATGGGTTTTAGAGATGACGCTTGCTGTTCTAAATTGTCTACGTGCCTTCTTGGTTCCAGGCAATTATTTATCCCTCACCGGCGTTGCTAAGATAAGAAAGACGATTGAGATTCTCGCCATTCGTAGCCGACGTATTAGTTTGTCTATCCGCGTCGATGGCTCCCTTCGTAATTATTTCTGCTTCAAAGATAGACCGACGCTTATCAAAGGATTTACTCGACGGCTTACATTCTTTCGTTCTTGGCGTGTGTGTGTGTGTGTGTTTGTATGTGGCAGTTGTTGAGAGCTAGCGGTTCCATAGTCGGCGAATATAAGCAAAAAAGAAACATGGTAGAACCGGTGCAGAAGCTCAATGGAGCGAGCAGACGACGTATATAACACCACCGAGCTGTTGTGGTGTCGTCTGCTTCGGCTTGGCATTCAGGCGGAAACTAATTAATTTCCGGTAGACAAGGCTGGAACAAAAATGGAAGCCCCTGCAAGAACGCCTGTCTTGGCGTTTGCGTGGAGTAATAAAAAAAAGAACGAAAGAAAAATGGCCGCAGACGCACGGAAACAGTGCGCGGGGCGTGTCCGACCTTTCGTTTTGTTCGCCCAACTTCCGGACAAAAGCAGGAAGAGAAGCAGGAAATAAGCACAAAATGAACTATTAATGGGCGAGGAATAAGAACGAAAACACTGTTCGGCCGACTTCCGAGCAATATAAAAGAAAATGCAGTGGCGACGAACAGCGAAGGAAGAAAACTCATGGCGAAACATTATTTATGCATCAGCGGCGCTGTTGGTGACGCGTCTTGGCTCCACGGATCGGCTGTTGGCACGGCTTGGCTGTCGCCTTGGATTCTGGCCGTGACGTGGCATTCTGCTGTTCGGGAGCTCTCAGGACGGGGAAGAAAAAAAAAATAGAAAGCCTGCGAGGAATGAAGAAGCACGAAAGATGGAAGAGAGCTAGAACAAAAAAATGAACGCAATAAACGGAACGAGCTGAGAAAGGAACAAGCGAATGTAAGAACGAAGGAGAGAAGGAATCGAAGAAGATCGATGCTAGGAAAGAAAGGAATAAAGACAGAGAGAATGGATGAAGACGCACCGAGAGCCAGTAAAGTGAATGTAGCCAGAGTGGCAAGAAGCTGGCACATTCTATCGCGCCTAAGAAGTTTTATGTTGCGGTCCGGCAGAAACGATATCCACGCTTGCATGTTTTATGAAAACATGCATGCTGCCCGTCCTCCGTAGTCGACAGACGACTAACAGACGACTAAACTCGCTTTGCCACAGCGGCAAGTCGTGTGTGCCGCTGCCGCTCGCGTTTCCAGCTACGAGAATGGGGCTCGCATGGTGGTGGATATAACTTAGAGACTCGTAACAACTGCAGACGAACGTTTCTTTTTGCTTTCCCGCGCAGTGCAGACGATCTTTCCGTGCCCGAAAATATATCTGCTTCATCTCTTGCTTTGTTCTTCTTTCTGCCTTTTTCTAGCAGACCATAAGCTGTAGCAGGGAAATTAGGGTGCAGACGTACTTCGGTATGTGTTTCTTTTTGGTTCTGCAGACGACAGTCTCTCCGAAAAATGAGCATGCAGACGTGATTTGCTTTTTTTCTCGTCTCTTATTAAGGCATTCTGATTGTTCACGGAGGAAGCGCTAAAGTACAGGATTTAGCTACAATTTCGTATGCACATATGTAGCTTTATTAGTTTTTTTTTCTTCTTGTTTTTAAATACCTTTCATGCTTGGCGTGACGGTCGAAGATTAGATCTTAAGCTTGTGCAAAAAATAAGAAGGACCAACTCCGAATGAGGTGTTCTTCGACAGAATTACCGATTAACGAAGAATTGCAAAGGAAATTTTACAATAACAAACTTTGTCGCAGGCTTGCTTTCTTTCTTCTACGAAGTGTTTCTGTATTCAGAAAGCCGATATTATAATTATTATGATAAGAATAGATAATAAAAAATGCATAGCACATTTGGGATCATTTATTGATAAAGGGTTTGTCTCATCAGGAAGGTTTGCAGCAGAAACCCCTATCTGAATACGTGACTAAGAAATCGTATCACGCATCGATCACTGCACTGGATTTGATGAGGCTTGTGACCTTTAACGCAAATGTGATACTGCTCTGATTGGGGCTAGGAGATTTCTTTTCAAGCCACTAATCCGCTTTAAAATTTTCCTGAGAATCATAAAAATGCAAATATAGAAACCGGAATGAAATTTACGATTTCTATATAGTTATGCGACAAAATAAAGCGATATCACAGTGCTGTAAACTGCGTCTAGGGGAACACGGGTGAAGTACGTTAAAAGGACGGATTATAGAGCGTTCCGAAAGGCGTCGGTGAATTCTGAATAATGTTATTACGCGTGAATATTAGATAATGGCTTGGAAAACGTCGGCGTGGCTCCAGCGATGAAACTACGCCAGGTAGATAAGCCCCTGTGTGACCTGCCAGGACGTCGTCGTCCGCTTCAACGATGATCCCTACTGCGACATCATTGGTCGAGCAGCTGTTCAGCTCAGAGAAGTACACTCGGGCATTAGCGAAATGGTCTGAGCTGCTCGAAATTAGCTTTCTCTCTCAGAAGCTACGAAATTTCGCCGAAGTCTATTTAGCTTGACTGATCGCACCTAGCCACGAACTATGAAGCAAACAGGAAAACACTTATTCTTGCGTCATTGTAAGAATACAAAAAAAAAAAGAAACGTACGACCAAGAATTTCGCAACTTGGGATTGTGGCAAAACGAAAAAAAAAAAGAAGTACGCGTCTTTCAGGCAAGGCAAATTACAAGCATCCAGTAATGTGTTCGATAATGTGTTCTTATCAAAATGCACGGTACAGGCTTGTGAGCGTCACTTGCTATTCGTTGAGTGCTGTGGGACGGCATCGCTGCGTATATATATATATATATATATATATATTCCTGTCTGGCCGGTTATGCAACACATACACGTATACATCTGTGTGTGTGTGTCAATGTTACATAAATGGCCAGATAAAAACAGATACAGGTGCAAAGCTGGAAGCGTGGGGACCCGGCCAAATAAATGCATCGCTTCAAAGAGACGTAAACAACTGGAACGCCGTATATATATATATATATACATATATATATATATATATATATATATATATATATATATATATATATATATGTGTGTGTGTGTGTGTGTGTGTGTGTGTGTGTGTGTGTGTGTGTGTGTGTATGTATGTATGTATACACACGCAGGAAAGAGACGACAAACTTTTTGGAAGACTTATTTGCTAAACGTTTTCGGCTGGTGGACCAGCCTCCGTCAGAGTACAGTGCTCTGACGGACAGACTCTGAGTGCTGTACCCTGACGAAGTCTGGTCCACAAGCCGAAAACCTTTAGTAAATAAGTCTTCCAAAAAGTCCGCCGTCTCTTTCCTTCGTGTGTTACGTCGGGTCCTGCGTGCTGAACTTTTGAAGAAATCCCCTATATATATATATACATATAATAAAAGCGAGCACCCGATGTGTCGTTTAGACTCCTCCTCGTGCACATCCAGGGACCACGACGACGAGAGTTCGGTGTTCGACGCAGCCCGCAAGCTGAACGAGGTGACGGGCTTCAAGGGGCTGGGCCGCTACTTCAAGCAGATCGCCCAGTCAGCGCGGTCAAGCCCCGCCGACACCGTCGACGACTTCCTCGGATGCGTCAACGTCCCGCTGGAGGTGGGTCCACCGAGGGTGCCGTAGGCTACCCAGCCACCACCCGCGTAGACCATACTACTGTTCACAAAATGGTCCGCCCGGAAAGGCACCGCTCTCCTTCGAATAAACAAAACGGGGCAACAAATGTAACCGCATTCCAACTACAGTTGATCAAAAATGAATGAATGAATTTCGCACTATATGTTCCACAAGAAAGCCCCCATAGTTATCTGTGCTCGAGCGATGATACGCTCTTAAGTTGGTTAAAAACTTAGAAAATGTGTCTCGTAAATCTAAGCAACTGGAAAACACGCCCCGCTTTTTATTTTTTTTCGGCATAGCTGGTTGATAACACACACGATCAGAAGCTTCTGAGCGCTGCAAGACCACTGCTGCAAGGGCACGGGCAAAGCCGTTTGGAAATGCCCGTGCTCGCAACGGTTGCTTGTATAGATGGACAAATATTATACACGGAGCTACGTTTGAACGGCGGCGAGAGAAACGAATAAGTACGCGATTATCGTCACTTCTACAATTGGAAAAACAATTTACAGGTTTTAAGGAAACCTACAATTGACATTGACGCAAGATTAGGTATAAAGCACACAAATAGCATTAATACGTCTTTCTAATCGCTCTTGTGGTTGTTGTTTATTTTTCTCAATCGTCTGTAGACGTTTATTGGCTGCTCAATAAGCCTTATTATGCTCACGGAAGCCTCCCAAACAACTACTTTCATAAATTTTAAAGGTCCCTTGCTGAATTGCTGAAGTTACAGTCACGTTAATGGTAACGCGTCTGGTCGGCATGAGCTATGGTCAGATGTAGAAATCGATCACGGAGAAGATGAAATACCCACACGAAAAAAATAAAAGTAAAATAAAAATTAAAGGGCAGTTTCACCCGAAAGCGAGGCATTGAAAATGACAAGTTCTAGAGCTACGCTCAAGTTCTTTGGACGCTGTGCTATAGCAATACGCGGAGGCAATGTGACGAGACGGAGCCCACGATACTACTGCTGTTGTGCTGCAGAAACAGCGCCCCGGCAGCTACCAGGCGTCTCGCAACGCTGGCCCGATGAGGAACGCCGGCTGCGGGGCTACCGGCGTCGAACCTCTACGGCGCACGAGATAAGACCGACGGAAAGCTGTCGGCTATATGTCAGCGCCAAATGAAAGGAATCACACGCATGTTTAAGCTCGACGTTAAGTTTACTCTGCGTTCCGCTCGAACCCATTTGCGTGCACCACGGTGTAGTATGCAAACAGCTGCTCAGCATCACGTGGCCTTCGGCGATGTAGGAAAGTACTACCTACTCGTCCGAAAGCAGCCTTCTGGTTGAGAATGACAGAGTTGGGGTGGGTGTGCAGCTGAGTGTTGTGACGTAGGTCGGCACTGTCACACGAGGAGCAACCGAGGTTGTGCGGGTGGGCCGCGAGCGCACTGGGTTATGCAGCGCTTTCCGACAGACGCCGCTGGCTGCAATTTCCATGTAGTTAGGTGTACACATGCAGCTCGCACGTGCACACCTAAAGTGAAAATGTGTGCGCGTGGCTACTAGCAATGGGACAGTGTTTGGTGCCTTCTGCAATAGCAACAAGTGCGTGGTATGTGTGTAGCAGCAGCTGTGGTGTATATACCGTGCGTCACAGCTAACGTTCGTCAACTTGTTAAACAAACGGATGAATAAATAGACAACGTGGTGGAAAAATGATAAAACCTGAGGTGTTCGTTGCTGAAAGGTCAGACGACCCTTATGACCGTATCTTCCGGAGCGGTTTCTTCTTCTTCTTATAATAGCTTAGGGAACGTTAGGTGGGACAGTCAGTGTGTGACTTCTTGAAAGCAAGGAAGAAGAAACAAAAAGTCCTTGTATTGCTGTATTTAGTTTTACCATGGACGTCAGTAAATTTCATGATATGGCTGACAAATGGCCATGCTATGAGAGAAGTTAGGATGACATTTGCATGAAGCAAAGGCCGGAGTTTCACGTAATAGTGGGTGGATGTCTCAGTTGCCCTTCATTAATTGCTTCTCTCCACCTTGCAAGTTTCTGCACAGCTACAACGTCAAAATGATTTACATGTGGTTCACGATGCGAGGCAATGATGGAAGCCGTACAACATCACAGAACCCACACTTAATTCTGCCCGCACCTGCACCAAAACATGCGACGTAGATAAAGATTGGACAAAATTATATTTACAGGATAATATTTACACTTCTCTGTGTAAAATTATATTTACACAGAGAAGTCAGAGCCAAGATGGCAGAATAACCACACAACACGAACGAGCTCTTTCGATCGTCCTATTCGTAGTCGTGCTGTGAACCTTGTTCAGAATGCCTGAATAGCGCGTAACAATATTAAAGGAACACGGCTCACCAATAACTGTCTCCAGTAGCATATCTGAGCAGGTCTACCAGAAAGCTGGCGTTTGATATTGATAGTCATGTTCCATTGGTTTAAGACCCATCATTCTTATGTGTGTACTGCGCGCATTTTCGCCGTTGAACTTGTTATGAAGCCGAGCTGCCTGCGTTGAAAATCTGAAGTAAACGTTCCCTTAAAGACAGTCGTAATGATAAGAAAGAAACTTGTTTTTTTTTTGCGTCCTGCGCCGATCAGCCGCTGGCGCCAGACCTCTCTCCGGTAGTCGTCGCACGTCTTGCCTCCAGTTTGTGAGAACCCCGTCGCGAAACCCCTCGCGAATAAACCCCGGCACGTCTCCGCCCTCGTTATTTGAAGGGCTTCCTCGGCAGGAAGCCAGCTCTGCCACGTGATCCCACTTGTGTCGCATTTGCATTTTCCCCCTCTTGCGGAGTAGAGCGCGTTCCGCACTTGTAAGAGTGCTCAAGGACGGAGGGCGCGTCGAACTTCAGACTTTCGCGTGACCCAAACACAAATCTGTTTAGACACCGTGTGGTAAAAGTCTTTCTGGCGTTTTTCTTATCACGAATTTTCTGCGTTTTCCGTTGACAGCGCGTGTGCCGTAAAGGAAGCATTGCCTCGAGGCTGATTCGCATTTACCTATCGGAATACGCGAGTAAGGGATGTTATCACGAAAAGTGATCACTGGAAAATATCGCCGATGAATAAAACTATCATTCGAGCAACAGCCCGAGGCGCTAGCACTCTCCGCCACTTTTCTTCCCCCCCCCCCCCCCCCCCCCCCCCCCACGGATGCTCGCAGTGGGCGAAGCAACAATTTTTCATGCGAAAGCATGAAGTGGCGCAATGAGCGATAAAGCCGGCGTCTGCATGTCGTCTGGACAAGCGAAAAAACGGCACCTAAAGTCCCATTGGCCGTGACGCCACGTCATGATCGCGCCTCGAAGGAGTCGAATGGTCGAAAGGGATCGCTTGCTGCAGCGATACCGGCTAGATGTTGCATGAAGGTAGGGGAAATCGCCGCGACGCCACGTCACACTCGCTCTCGCTCTCGGAAGCCTGTGTTATCCTCACTTTCAAATCAGACGAAATGGAAACGCGCCAAGAGTCTCGACGCGCCCGCTTGCAGGCGAGGAGTTCATAATTCGAAGGACCGCTCAGCGGCCTTGAATTGGGCAGTGCTCGCGCATTCACAAGTCGTAAGGAGTATGCAGAAAGGCTGGGCTCGGTCGTCCGGGTCACGAATTTGTGTGTGGCGGAGCGAAGCGGTAGCCACCGTAGCCGCGGGATCTCGGGAGCGGCCGACACCGTGGCCGCTCAGGTCGATTGCGCTAGCGTATTGTATTCTCGCGCTGCGTGCAGGCGAGCCCACTTCTTTTTCGCTTGCTCTGGAGGTGATAGTCGCGCCGCTACAGCGCCCCCCCCCCCTTTTTTTTTTAGTCCGAAGCGCGATTGAAATAAAGTACAATTGTAGAGGTGCGATTCCCACAAAGTTCAGGAATAAATATCTCGAAACTGGCGTCATCGTGCGAATTCGTTCCAAGTGGATCCGCCTTGCAAACTCTCCGGCTAGAGTTTTAAATTACAGTACAGGCCATAAATTAATTCATTAGAAACTTAATTCGGGAATTTTTGTTAATTAACTTATTACGCATTTAAATTTTTTTGGGCAAGCAATGTCCACTTCTTCGAGTATACCAGCTCATGAACTAGAGTAGTGCTATCTGGCAACGGCAACTTATTAAAAATTTTGAAAGCCGATCAACTGTGGGCCGTCCGGCACGCCGAGGAAGCCGCCCGAGTCCAAGGGCTCGAGGCCGTCACCTAGGCTGGGGTGCTTATGGCCCCACCCCGCCCAAATCGCCGGACATTTTCAATAAAGTTTTCACCACCAGTGTTGGTTGCAACACCCGATATTTACAAACACACTGTACGAAGATTAGCACCATGTTGTTGTCGGACAGGTTGTGAATTAGTGACCGTGAAAGAAGGGCGCATTTCTTGGACAAACAAGAAAGAAATGCCCCAACAAACAGATATTACTACAGCGAAAGCTGTGTATGACTAGCCTTTCGTAGATTTTTTCGGCGTCCGGCAAAAAAAAAAAAAAAAAAATGGACTTAGCGATTTCTAACAAACCCATATGGGTGCAGTGCGGCGGCGCAGATGTCAAAAATGCGGAACAGGTTGGAACGCTCGCCGTTAACAACAGCTTGAAGTCAAGGTTATCGCAGTATAAAAGCGCGAGAGGTATCGGCGCTAAAAACACCGGCGCTATCGATGGGGCGGACACTTATAGTTCGTACACCCGAAGAACAACATGCATACGAGGAGCGCCGCAGGGAACAGCAACTAGAATGTAAACGGCAGCAGCGCGAAACGACCACCGACGAAGAACGTTCCCGCCATGCTGAACGAAAACGACAATCGCGAGCCCGAGAAACGACGCCAGATTCTCAATGGAAAAAAATGACAACCATTCCACTCTGCGGAAATGAAATGGCGGATGTATTCGTAGGATGTGTATCACAGAGACGATTAAAATTGGGGTCGTCGCGCTTCTAAGACCCGTTCCACAGAAACCACCAAATTTTTCGCCTTGGGAGACGGTCGCGTGTTTCCAAGTTTCCACACACGGGTCTTGTAATAGCTTTGCCGTCGTAGGACATTGCGTAAGGAGGTGCACGCTTTACAGGAGACACTTCTGAATGTGAAGCATCGCGGGTCGCAGAATGGCCCGCTTAGAGACGTTGCCTCTTGGCCAATTTATTTTGATGAAGTTAGATAGCGACTGTACTGTCACTGACTGTGCTACAAATGACGAAGGTTGGTGCCATGATGTGTTGTGGCAGAATTCTGCCAATACACGAAGGAGTTCTCGCAAGCTTATATCGACAGCTAAATATCGGAAAGGACAAACAATAATAGAACACACGCACACACACACACGCGCTCGCGCGCGCACGCACATAAACACGCACTCTCTTTGTCTCTCTCTCTCACGCATATGCACTCGCACAGACGCACAAACACTCACAAACACACGCACACACACCCTTTCTCATGCACACACAAACAAGCGCACACACATGCACAAACTCACACACAAGTACGCACTGTCTCTCTATTTCTCTCTCTCACACACACAAACTCACAGAAATATACGCACGCTCTCTCTCTCTCTCTCTCTCACACACACACACACGCACACGCCGGAGTGAACCATTACATGGATTCTCTCTCTCTCTCACCCACGCACGTAGCAGAACAGTGGGACGTTTTGCAGTTCAGCAGATTTCACACTACTCATTAATGAGAAAGCAGCGTGACTATAAGAGCCAGTAAAGAAATAAGATAGGCCCAATGAAATACCTGTATAAGCACACAAGCGTAGTCAGCGATTTCAGAACTTCACCGGAAAGATCGCCAAGCAAATTTAAGACGCTTTTTAATACAAAAAACAATGTCACTTTTGAAGCCATAAAGCTTCTGAAAACTTTTTTTTTTTTGCGCAGCCACTGAGGTAGAGAAGGCAGAAAGAAGCAAGCGGCTAGAATTAAATGACAACTGAAGCAGAAAGAATCAAGACACTAACAAATTGTTGGGGATCTCGCGTGTTCAAGCGTCGAGATACTGCGATCGCGTGCCTCTGAGTCTTCACCGCCGGCTATTCCACGGAATGGGCTACGATTATGTCTTTCGCAGGGGCGTGCTTCTTGTTCCGTTTTATTTTCCTCCTCTGTTCTTTGCTTTTGCTTCCTTCGGTCTTGATCACCTCCAGTGTTCTCTATTGACTTTTTCGTATTACCCGCTACTCCCTCTTGGTGAACGTTTGTTGGCTAATTCAAGTTTTGCGTGCATAATGCCCAAGAAATGATATGGCATTTATCTACAGCCAGACGTTTTCTTGCAGCAGACAGTGCGTCGAAGACAGGGTTAGCGAGACGGATATTAGATGGTGTCATTGCAGCTAACGCGGAAGGGCTGAAAGATTGTACGGATCGGCGAAAACCTTGATATTAATTTTTGTTTCGATCGATGCATACGCAGCCGGTCATACTAAACGCCTAAAAGTTCACGACCTTTCTTGCTTAACCCACACTCCGAGAAATCGCTTTTGATTTCGAAGAAAGCTCTATCGTCGAACGTGAACGTCTACGCCCTTGTTTGCAATACAGTTATTTTCTGTCGCATAATTTTTTGCCATTTTGTTAGTTCATACACTATACACAGTGCTTACTCTCTCCCTTTCTTCCTATTTCTATTTCCTTTCCCCCACCTCCATTGTAGGGTAGCAAACCGGATGCTGTTTTGGTTGAGCTCCCTGCCTTTCCTATCCTTGTTTTCTCTCTCTCTCTCTCTGTCTGGTCGTTCATGTAATACCTTCCTTTTCGGTAACACTTTCATTTGAGCAGAAATTCTCGTGTCTCTTTCATAACTTGTACGGGAAAGGTGATCTCGCAAGGCCTTTTGTATCCCATCAGTTTAACGTACGGTAGAACACTCTGACTTCAGATATTATGCTTACGCTTTGCTGCATCCGTTTCCCAGTTCGTTCACTTAAAAGTACTTTCCGGTTCGCTCGGTGTTCAAGAAGAAAGTTTTCGCTTCGAATGTGGTTCACATTCTGCAATAAATAATTCGCCTATATAGAGCCCCGGTGTCACTCCACGACGTGGTGATCGCGCACGTCGGACCGCAAATAGCACTGGATTCCGAGAAACCTGTTCCTCGCCCTTTCGAGCCTGCTATACCGCGCTTTCCATTTGCGCACCGAAGGCTTACCTGCGCGACACTCTAATGCGCAACACGCCAACTTTCAGTGCACGTTTGAACTTGCTTAGCTCCGACACGTGTAACGCAAAGCGTCCTCGATCTACTAAGAAAAGCTCGCCGCACTAAAATGGCGCCTCAGACACTTGGGAGCACGTAGGCTCGTTACGAACACGAACCTAAAGAACAAAAAAGAAAATGAAAGGAACAACGCGGCGGCTCTATTTTGAAGTCTCGCGAGAAGGCATCGGCTAGCCGCGAGTGATGGTGTATCCTTTGCACACAGGGCACTTCACGCTGAAGTGCGTCTGGTGCTCAGGATTGCCGTCGCCGACGCCGCTCTCAATCACGTTTCGGCGGTTGCTAATGCATAGCGCGCGTGCGTGTGGGAGAGACTTAATAAGTGAGAGAGAGAGCGTGAAAGAGTGAGTGAGAGGTGTGAATCAGAAACCAAGAGTGGTTTAGGACGAAGTTGAGATGGCGGCGCTCAAAAAAGGAGAATGAGTCAGAGAGAGGTAGGTGAAGGGAATTGGTGTGAAATAGAGAGTGAGTGATTGAGAGTGCCTGAGAGGTCTTGATGAAAGGTAGTGTGAATAAGAAAGGGAGAGTGAACGAGACTGACAGAGAGCACGAATGAGAAAGAAAGAAAAGGAATCAGTGCGGCACGCATCGGGCGACAGATGGACATGGAGGGGGCAGGGAAAAGGTAGAGAGGTAGGCGGGCTCATTCGTAGGAGCCGCTGACATTTAAGGCGCCGGCGTCGCCACTCTTAGCGCACCGCGCAGGAACCGAAGGACGCGTAGAAACCGCTGACGTGAGGCGACGAAGCGGGCAGAATGAGAGAGAGAGAGAGAGAGAGAGAGAGAGAGAGAGAGAGAGAGAGAGAGAGAGAGAGAGAGAGAGAAGTAAGAGCGACAGGCGATAGAGTAGGTAAACAACTCGAGAGACCGGCTTAGAAAAGCGAGAGCGGCGCAAATGTCCTTTTTTTTTTACCCCCGCCACACTTCGCTCTGATTCCCGTGCCGCCTCGTGGTTTGAAGAGCTATTTGGCGGCCGTCCTTATTCTTCTTTGCTCATTTGCTTTTTGTCTGTTTCACTAGAGGATTTGCCAGCTTCGCTCGGGCTCTTGCATGCCTTCCCCGTGGTTCCCTCTCTTTAGTTTTATTGCGCTTTTCGCTCCTGACGGCGTACGCGAAAGAAACGAGAGCTGTTTCTGACGCGACGGCTACGCTCGGAGCCCATTTTTTTTCCTCATTTATTCTATATACAGGCGTTAAGAAAACGTCTGTGACGAGTGTCGTGATACTAAGCGGATGTGCAAGCAAAAATGGGCAGGTGGAGAAAAAAACGCGCAGTAGAGACGAGGGAAAACGCGAAGGGATACCGAGAACGGTACGGAATGGGGATACGCAGCTACGCGAGTCGTGGAGAAACGATGCGGAGGTCGACAGGGAAAGAAAGTAAGGAGGACTTCAATGAACGCTGCAAAGTCTAGTCTAGCCAAATGCCTAACGCGCAGGTGTCACATACACTGATATTCAACACAGCACGCTGTTACGCAGTCAGAATCCACATAGTCACTGTGGGCGACTATAAATGGGCGTATTAACAAGCTATAGGACAGTGCGCACAGACATATAGCTCATATTTTTTATTATTCTTCCGTGTTTCCATTTTCTTTTATTTCAATCATCTTTCGTACCCCTTTTCCCCTTTCTCAGTATAGTTTAGCCAACCGGAGATATGTTGTAGTTAAGCTCTCTCTCTTTTGTTCATTTATATCTCACTGTACTCCTTTTCGTTAGATGGAAAAATTGAAGAAGTAACACATATACGTGTCTGTGGATGTGAAAGTAAATAACAATGGTTGTTGTCCGACTGGAGCACACATCTACTGCGTTTATTTTTTTTTTCATTAATCGGAAAAGCCAAAACAAACAAACAAGCAAACCAAAAGAACTCAAACACAGAAGATGTTGCGATTTGGCGGGGGAAACAGGAAATAGGGATGGCTCTCTGAAACGCCAATGACGGAAAGAGATCGAAATGGAAAGGGTAACACGCAGGCTCGAGCGATACACTGAGCGCGCATGCGGTTGTTACATCCGTCTTTACACGACCGGCGTGCTCGACTGCGGGAGAGATAGGGAAAATTGGGTAGACGGCGATGGCGAGGGAGTGGTCGTCTATAAACAGACATTAGATGGAAGTAGGAGAGACAGAGGGGAGCACAGGTGTGACCTGAGCGATAAAAGATGGAAGGAAAAAAGAAAAAGGGGGTGGCAAAAACTGTGGTTGTAAAAGAAAAGACGTGAACAAACTAAGCACGAAAGGAGCAGCAAATGAAAGAGTAATGCACCTACAAATAGCAAAAAGGGTACGACGGCGATGGAACGTCGCTGGATTAACGATGATCGATGTGACCACGTCATCGCCGGTGATACGGGCCGGGCCGTTCTGCGGGCCCGGCCCAGCACCCGGAACGTTCTCGCGTCTTCCATTGCATGCGTTCACTTTGCCGAATCACCTCCTCGGCTGTGCCTAACTGCCGCTTATAATCACCCCTTTCTTTTTCTCTTCGTCCTTAAGTACAGGCCACCCGTGAAGTCACTGTAGCTGTGCATCTCTCGCTCGCTTCCACGCTTTGTGGCTCGAGTTTGTTGTGCAGCGGTCGCGGAAACGAATAAGTTATTTGTGTACGCGAGGGTTATCGCTCAGTTTCGTTTGGGCAACATCCGTCGAACGCGTCAGTTAAGTGTTTTACAAAGAAATACACCTTTAATGTTGTTACAGTAAAGTGCACGCTATAAGTGGAAAGTTGTTTGGAATTAATAGTTACCAAATGAAGTGGTGTTACGTAAAAGCTAAAAAGAGATCTGCATGAAAGTGTATCGTGCGTTTGAAATTCTACTTCCTAAATGCATGTAGCCATGGATATCGAGAAATGAGTTTCAGTGAACTAGCGACTTTTACACGGAACACTATTTCACAACCCTGTACCTATATCGGGAGGGTAGTACGCCTGTTACTAGACTAAACTAAATCGTGTGGGACATAGCCTCACATATTTAGCCTATATTTATTCCATTATAGTTCGCCATATTTATTTTTATGTGTATGTATGCTATGTTTATTGTTATGTATAAGAAGTTCTAATATGTAAAGTCATTCCGTATATTTCGTTACTTTAAGTAAGAAGCCGTTTCATTAGGCAAAGGCAGAAGATATGCAACAATATTACACCTATGGCTGGATTCGAAGAAGAACTAAATTTAGACCACATGCATGGGTACACACTCTTAATCACTTTTCTCATATAGATGTCACGATATGGAACATCTGTCCATCAATGTTCCGCTTACTACGCTGGAGGTATGTGGAACTTTCAGTCGAGCTTCTTGCCAGTGGGATTGTACATCTCTCAGTATCGTTCAAATAAAGATTTATTTAGCTGAACATCTAACCTGGTTGCACAAATGTACCATCAACTAAGTGGAAAATTTTTTTCGTGATCGTTCCCCCTTACTTTGTTCAGTTTCTATGGAACGAGACGATTGTTCCACTTACTTAGTTTGGTTGCTTCGTTCAGTTTATGTGGAACGAGATAAAGTGCATTGAGGAAGGGAACAGGGGGTGGGCGGGGGGCGGGGAATGGCTGAGTGTTGCGGAACTTATCTACCACGATCGCACGCTCGAGTAAGTGTAGCAACGCCGCCGACACCCTTTTCTTGGTCGTCGCCCGTATCCTGCTGCGGCAGCAACGATGCTCCGCCGAGTGTGATGGAGTGGTTTCTGGGAGCTTGCCGATGGTGGATGTGGGCGGCGTCCGCTGCGAAATGAAAAAAAGCACAACGGGTAGACGGAGCGAATCTCTGCCGGCCCTCCTCGGTGGATTGCAACGGCCGCGGAGAGTTTGCAGCTGGCTACCAGATGGCGCGGACAACGGCAGCGTGTACGCTTGGCCCGTTGTAGATAAGCTACTCAATGCGTCGTTATGAGCTGGTGACTTGAAGCTTGCACGATAACTTATTCGTAAGAGTTAGCTGAAGGGGTCTAGGGGTAAGTGCCTGGGAGCGACCTTATCTGACAAAAGTACGAGGTCGTGCAAGTTTGTGTACAATCGATGTTCTGAGAAACGAGAGAGAGAGAGAGAGAGAGAGAGAGAGAGAGAGAGAGAGAGAGAGAGAGAGAGAGAGAGAGAGAGAGAGATTTGCAGAAAGGCAGAGCGGTCGATCTGAGCTATAACTTGCCCTGGCCTGCTACTGTACACTGGGGAAAAGTGACGGGAAGGGAAAGGGCTGATGAATGATGACGGTATAAGGAAGAGATGCGTATGCACAAATTCACAGAGTTGTGGCATCTCGAAAGCCATGTGTCCAGCCCAGTGACTTGGAGAAAAGCTGTAGCGGCACTTGTTACCAGGGCTGCGCTGTTTGCATTAGGCCAAGGACCTAAAAGAAACTCGTGTGATGGCGATCTGTTATGAATCTTTGCAATGTAAGAGACAAGTTGCTATCCTTCTTGCGCGTACGCGGGACACGAGCAAAATATATGTTCAAGTGTTTCTGGCGCCTCACAGTATTCACAGTTTGAGCTAGTATCACTGGCACCTATCGTATGTTTAGAACGGTTGGTGAATGCGACACCAAGGCGAATCCGGTGCATCATGCTCATGTGGCTTCTTTTGAACTTGTGAGGCATACGAAATTTCATTTCTCGGTCCCATTTGTGTAATCGCTTGTCTCGTCGATCAGGTTGGGTCCAGTGTTCCAACGTAGAGTTGCGTTTTACGCGACGAAGTAGGGCGTTTGTGTCTGTTCGTGAGAACGGAATGCGTACTTCACAAGCATCATCTAAAGCAGTTCTCGCTTCAGCGTCTGCCTATTCGTTCCCGATCACACCACAGTGTGAGTGTCCACTGAAAGGTGACATTGTGGCCATTTCTAGTTGCGTGGTCGAGATACTCTGTAATTTCTATAGCCATAGAATAATACGGGCCCCGTCTGAGGACACAGTCAATCGTTTGCAGAGCTGGCTTGCAATCGCAGAATATCGTCCATGCGCGAGGAGGCTCCTCGGAGAGAAATCGAAGTGCCTCCCGGATAGCAACAAGTTCTGCGGCAGTTGATGTTGAGCTATGGTCTAGTTTAAACAACCGAGCGATGATCATGTGTGGAATCACGAAGGCTGCAGTTGAGGCATATGGTGTGACAGAGCCATCGGTATACACGTGTACAGTACCCCCGTACTCTGCAGAAATGTGCAACAGGTTGAGTTGCCTGAGCCGAATAGATGCAACGGATGACTTTTTAGTAATTCCGGGGATCTGCAATGTAACGATAGGTTGAGGCAGAACCCACGGAGGTATTCTCGGAATACAGGCGGGAGAAAATCTTGACGGCAGAACACTCTGATGGCGCGATATAGTCCTTGAAAAGCTGGAACCTGGGTGGGTGGCAGGGAGCGATGACAGAGGATGGTGCCTGTGTCGGGTCAACCCGCGAAGGTACATTCGAAGAGGCTCGCAAAGCAAGTATACCCCAAGAAGACAAGCACGAGCTTCCGCTATTGTTCCATTGGTTGACGTTCATCTTAGGAGGCCCGAACATGTGCGCAATGCTTTAGCTTGAATGTTTTCCAGCGCGCACACACAGCTAAGTCCCATGCTTGAGTGCGCCGGCAAGGTGTACCGTATATATCCTACGAATAGTGCTTGGTACAATTGGAGTAATGACGACTCCGAAGGGCCCCATCTTGTTCCTGCAACAACGCGAAGGACGGGAACAAAACACTTCAGCTTTGACTTCAGTGCGGCGACGTGTCTTGACCAAGATAATCCCCGGTCTATGACTAAGCCAAGGAATCTGTGGTGTGTAACCGTAGGTATCGCTACTCCGTTAATGATTATCGGATATCTGGTCATTTGTTTTCGCGTGAATGTAATCACGGAACATTTTTCTGTTGAGAGTTGGAAACCTTGACGTCGCTTATACTTAGTTGGGATTGTCACTGCACGTTGAAGCCTAGCTCGCATTTGGGGATGGGTGGCTCCAGATGCCCAAATACATATGTCTTCCGCATATGTGCTAATCTTCACCGGGCTAGGAAGTTCAGATGCAAGGCCAATCAAAGCAACATTGAAAAGAGTTGGACTGAGAACTCCCCCTTGTGGAACACCTCGATGTATATGGTACTGTCCGGTGTCGCCATCACTTGTCGACATATACACCGTGCAGCCACTGAGGTAGCTAACAATCCATGCATATAGCAGGCCACCGACGTCTAAATCTTCCAGTGCATCGAGGATTGCATAATGGAGTACATTGTCGTATGCACCCTTAATATCCAGAAAAACAGCTGCAGCTAACCAACGGCGACTTCTTTCCTGTTCAACAATGGAGACCAAGTCGATAACTCCGTCAATTGAAGAACGGCCTCTTCTAAATACGTGCATAAAATCAGGAAAGCAATTATTTCTATCTAGAAACCATTCCAGTCTTGACAAGGCTCTTCTCTCCATTACTTTGTCGACGCAACTGGCTAAGGCGATCGGTCTGTAGGAGAAAAGCTCGTTAGGGCACTCCCCTGGTTTAAGCAGCGCTACAACGCGACTGCATTTCCAACTAACTGGAACATTTCCTCTCTCCCATGTCGTATTATAATAGGATAGAAGAAGACGTCGTGATTCTGTGCCAAGATGGCAGAGTGCAGCGCACTTGATTCCGTCTGCTCCTGGTGCCGATGAGCGTCGAGAAACCGAAATCGCAGCGTCAAGCTCTTGCATCGTAAATGGTACTTCGAGTCGCTGATCAGGTGACGGGGCCGCGATGGTGACAAGGGATGAAGTCACTGCATTAGATGCGTCCACATTGAGTTTACACTAGTCCTCTGCTACCTCCAATTCGGTCCGGCGTTGATGTAGAGCCACCGCACGGAACGGGTGTCTTTGTTTTGGAGTTGCCTGGAGACTTCATATGACCCACCAGATCTTAGAGGCTGTCTTGGATCTAGGGATCCAAAGAATGTCCTCTAACGCTGTCTGTCAAGCTTCTCCAGATGTAGAAGAACATGTCGTTGAGCTCGGCGACTGTTCGAAAGATATGACGGTGACTTTGTTCCTCTGTATCGCCGTTCCGCGCGGCGAAGGATTGCACGAAGGGCCTCATATTGTACGTCGACCGATGATCTGTGCTTCGGTATGCTGACTTCTCTGGTTTTGTTCAGCAGGGTAGAGGCAATGATGTCCTCTATTTCCGATAAAGATGTTAGACTCTGACAGGCGGTGTCGACAAAGGTCTTAAATAAAATCGTGAGGCTGAAGGCGAAACCAGCTAAAGTGAACGTAAGTGGGGAAGTGGTCACTTCCATGAGTCTCTAGATCCGTCGACCAGCATGCTGAAGACAGAAGGCTTCTTGATACAAACGTTAGGTCAACACAACTGCTGTAAGACGTGCCACGAATAAATGTACAAAAGCTGTCATTGAGCACATTTAGTCTCTGACTACACATGAAGTCGGCCAAATGTTTGCCACGACAATTCATCGAAGTGCTACCCCACAGGGGATGGTGCGCGTTAAAGACACAAATCACAATATGAGGACCTTGCGATGCTTGCAGCAGAGACATCAGGTGCGAGCAATCGATCCTCGATCTTGGGTGAATGTATCCTCCGATCACTGTAACCGAGCGACATCTGTATTTTATGGTATAGCATACGTAATCATTAGTAGTATGCGATGGGACGTCATTTCTGAAATACACCAGATCGTTCCGTATGCAAACTAACACTTTGCTTGAGGTTTGGTCGTTACGAGACCGCATCTGGACATATCCAGAAATACGGAAAGAAGAATCCATATTAGGTTCACAAATAACAATAACTGGAAATTGGTAATTGAATACCCGCTGTCGGAAATCCGACAAACGACCACGTGGACCTCGAGCATTCCATAGCATAACAAGCGATTGACGCATCCGTTCTTCAAACATCATCGCCATACTTGCTTAGTGAAGACCCACTAGCAGTGGTTGCAACACTTCTAGTAGCTGCACGGCAGCCTTGGCAGCCGGGGTAATTAGGCCGGAAAGAATCCTGCGCATGGAGCCAATCAACTTTTTCAACATTCTCGTGACGACTAAGTCATCCATGTCTTCATTTTCTTCAGTGCGTGTAGGAGCGGTGCATAAGGGCGTTCCCGCAGGCCTTGATGGCAACGAGGGCTACTGAGTATCCGATGTGTTTGGGGCCGATGATGAGCCGCCTTTTACTTTCGCAGCATACAAAGGCTTTGAGGCACGTGCTTCTTCATTCCTGAGACGAGGAGGGGGTGGATGCTGCACTTGAGCTGTCGTTGCTATCTACGCAAGGAGGGCTGCGCTCCCGTTGATGTCGGTGTCGTGAACGGCGTCTGCGGTACCCGATAGCCCTTGCCGCTTCCCTGTGCGTGGAATGATCTCTAACCATCTTCTTCAGAATACCCGTTTCTTTCCTGATCTTTGGGCACTCTTTTGACGTTGCGTCGTGAGCACCAGAACAATTTGGACACTTCGCAGCAACGTTGCGATTGCTGTCTCCGTGAGGTCCACCACATCGTTTGCATGTTACTGCACCCTTGCAAACTGCACTGGCATGCCCAAGTTCCATACACTTGTGGCATTGTAAAAGCCTCGGCACGTAAGGACGTACCGGATGCCTCACATATCCAACCTTGACGTCTGTTGGCAAAGTTTCCGACTGGAACACTAATTTCACACATCGGTATCGTCCAAAACGGTGAAAGCTGAGCACAGGAACCGACGACGATAGTAGTTTCTCCAGGTCAATGTCTGTAATATCAATGTCCAAGTCGTAGATGACGTCTGTCGTCGCTTCCTTGCCGTATGTCGGGAATGCGGGAACAGGGATGCTTCCCATCTGAGTGACGTTTATCAGTGTCTCCAGGATCGTCAGTGTATTGACTTCCACCGAGAGGATGTTCTTTCGAGCGTTTATACGTATTTCTTCTACTTGACCATAGTCAGTTCGTTCGAAATATTCCGACAGGCTCTGCCAGTTCAGTGAGTTGAGGCTGTCTGTTGTCGTTGTTGGTACGTATGCAATAGTGTATGACGGCTTGCCACTTGCCTTTCTTGTCGCCTGGCGACTGGTCGGTGATGTTATTCGTATGTTTCTCTTCAGACGTCGGCTTGACATCACGGTAAAATCGCTGTCCGATCCCATATCATCAGTAGAGAAGCTATCAGATAACTGAATCGAGACCATGCTGGGGTCGAAGCGGTCACTCACGTCACCGGCATAACGAATTGGCCGTTCAAGACCCAATTGCTGGGCGGGGTTTGGGTCCCCTATTGCAGAGGACGACGTCCCCCAGTTTTCTTGTCACTGATTGCAGAGATCACAGAAAATAAAATAGAAAATGCAGAGAGCTCGAAACTGAATCTGTTCGCTACGATCACTTCTTCTTCCTCGTGTGCTGCTTCCTTTGTGCTGTAGCCGAAGCTGGTTTCAAGGTTGACAATCCTTAAAAGGCGCTCGCGGCGTAACTGCAAACTTTGGAAACTTAGGCAGGTTCGTGCATGGTTAGATGTACGCTTGATGGCAAATATATTGCGGCTACATTCATAAGACGTCTGCCGGATGTGCTAGGGGGCAAATTGAAACGGGACGTGGAGTTGTTGGTGCAGGAGAATAGTGTACCATTTCTTATCTCGCCCACGGTGTGTCAGTCGTGAATAAATTGCGTTCCGTTTCGTTTGCCCTAACCACTATTGTCAACATATACGATATATTCAACAAATTCAATACAATCCTATACATAGGCTTGCGTCGAAACCCCATTTGCCTAGGTTTTACGGACACTTATTCAATTCGAATTGGAATGGCGCACAGTGTCGGTTATGTTAGGTCTTAGACAGACGAAACTATAGCACACCTGTCGTCTGAGTGCCCTACATAGGATGATTGCAGGTTTGTCGTTCTTATCGATTTCAGGCGCCAGGAACCAGGGCCAGTATTCACAGGAATCTTCCGATGCTCCAACTGTTCTTAAGAGCAGGTGTTAGCCTATCATGATGCGATCGTCAGCCTATTATGCTCTTATCTGCGAAAGTTGCCGGCCACTGTTAAAGTGCGCATGCGAGCGTAAAGTTTCGTGAATTTGTCACTCAGACCGTAAGTATTCCAGGACCGTGTCCTATTGACTCTACAGTGCAGAAAGCCCACGAAAACGGTTCTATTTGCTTAAGCTCGGAACCAGCAGCGACTCCCACGTAACGTAGATACAAATACCGATAAGCAGAGTACGTCCAAGAAAGAATGAGTGGGTGCATTTGTATATTTTTGTTTGTGCACTCCACCAAACACAAAGTGGTCCTTTATTCTCTTTCTTTTTTCCACTGATCAGCCGAGCTATTGCGCTTTAGTAAACCGATAAGTGGCTTTGTACTGCACAATTCTCGGGAATTGTTGGGACTGTGAGCGTTTGCTGCAAACATAGCTAACTTTGATGTAAATACTTGGGCCTGCCATACGAAGTCTTTCTAGCTCTTCTCTTATTACACATTAGGCAGTCCTTTTTTTTTGTCTAACCTTGCTTATGAAGAAGCATTATTATAGTGTTATTACCAGCAGTAGCATCAGTAGCAGTTCATAATAGTAGAAGTAGTAGTAGTTGTCGTAGTTTATCATTTCTATGGCCGGGGTTGTTGGAGAAGTTTGGGAGAGGCCTTTGCCCTGCAGTGGGCGTAACCAGGCTGATGATGATGATGATGATGATGATGATGATGATCATTTCTTTAATTCAATCAGTAAGTACAAGTAATTTCCCCCATGTTTTCTTTGGGTCATTGTTTGTTGGCTTCTCATGATATGATTAATAAATATGGGTCCCCTCGGTTAACCCCCTTTCTTCTAGTAGTAGTAGAAATAACAGTAGTGCTAGTAGCAGTTGTAAAACTAGGAGTAAGCACGTGAGCATCAAACATTCGCACAACAAGGATAGAGTTGCTTCCTCGCGGTAATTTCCAGCGAGTATATAATGCTAATAAACAGCGTTTCCGTGTCGGCCAGTGAGTGGCAAATGTGGCTTAAAAGAAAAAGATCTGGGTCATACGTTGCAGTGGCCTTCCCCACTTGCTAAATAATTGCGCAAGAATCACCGGTGGAACGAGTGTCAAGGCTGATCCTGACGCTACCGCCCTCGTCTATTCATTGTAGCGAACACGAATAACCGAGCAGTGAAAAAAAAAAACGACAACACGATAAACGAGTATCTACAAAACTAAACGACATCAAGCGATCAGCGTGCTAGCTGAGGGTCACTATCTACTGCTTCGTACCCGAAGCTCAGCAGCCTCATTCCGTGACCGTGACGCTGGTCAGGCACTACGGGGCTTCCGACAACAGGCTTCAAGCACGACCGAGCAAGGCCTCGAGCTCCGGACCAGGGTTAATTCGCGCTGGCGGTTTAGCGTGCCTACGCCGCTGGTGTTTAAGCAAGCTACTCTTTTCAGCAACACCAACAACACCAAAAAAAAAAAAAAATGCCGGTTTCACATTGATGTCACACACTTTGCCGCTGAGTAATGATCATCAGCGCGCTTTCTGTCGGACGGGACGAAATTGGCCTATTAAACGAACCTGCGACCTCGCAACCTCTGTATGTGATGACACATGGTCACAGGGAATCCCGAAAGCTGTGACAAGCTCCGACGCGGTAGCTCAGCTGGTGTTGCGGTGAGCTGCGAGCACGAATTCGCAGGTGGGTTCCCACAGTCGCGGCAGCCGAATTCTGACGGCGACGAAATGCAAATAAGCGCTGCTGTATTTAGGTTTCAGTGCGTCGTAAGGAATTCAAGCCGGCCAAAATCAATTGTGAGCACTGCGCCGTCCAATGCGCCACCCCCCCCCCCCCCACCCACCGTGCAATTTCTGCACGTTAAACCTCGCAATTTTTAACGCTTTGATAGCGACAGGTAGAGCGAGAGAGAGCTGTAAGGGTAAAGCAGGTGGGATCAAGCGGAATTAAGGCGTAAGTTGGCTTGCTAACCTGCACGTGAAAAGGAGAGAAATGAGAACAGGAAAGTGAAAAAAAAAAAAGCGAAGAAAGATTCATGGCACGTAACCGCACACGCAAGCGTTCACCGGTTAGTCAGTTGCAAGCGGTCGCGTAGACCTAGTTAATATTAAACACACTCTTGTGTGCTGTAGTGCAATCCTACTGACATTCTTGCTCGGAATGCAGCCAGTCGCAGGGAATGCATTGCACTCGGGATCATAAGATGACTTTGATAGTTAAACCAGTATTCCTTAGTGTTCCTAAACAAATTAGATGATTCAGAATCGATGAATTAATTATGCCACTCCCGCAGCCCTATTCAGGGCCGTTAAAGGAGGGACTACAAGTGAAATCTAGTGTTAGATTGCGTAATCAGAATGAAGACTTAATAAATAAGTGAGTGATCGATAAAATATGAATTTTTTTTACATTGTCGTATTATTTGTTCCCCGTAACAATGTTCCACTGGAATATTGGGGTACTATAAATGAGAATAATTATTGTTGATTTATTTATTTGCTGATTGATTGGTGAACTGAACAACTGACTAATTGATTGATTGAATGATTGATTGAACCTGCGCGGCGGTGGAGTATGACAGCTGTCATCAATGTAGATAAACTCATACCATCAAATTACTTCTGTACAAAGGATTCATGAACACTGCAGAACCATTTGAAATGTGCAACTGCTGCTACGCCACACAACCATTCGTAGGGTGCAGCTTCTGCAGCGCCGGATCACCATTTTTTCAGGCTGAAGCTGCCAGAAATACCGCATTAGTATTTTGCTTCGTGTAACTGCTTCCTCTCTGTCGCCATCCCAGAACCGCGAAATCGGTCCTCCGCTGACACGTGGCCGTGCCTTCTCCGCAGGACATCCCGTCCTCGGGCCTGGACCAGTGGTTTCCCCTGCAGGGCCGTTCTCAGCGGTCCACGATCCAGGGCCAGATCCGGCTCAAGCTGTGCCTGGGCACCCGGGAGGACCGAGGAATGGCCGCCTCCATCGACGACAACTGGAAGGAGGTGGTCGAGCACCAGGAACTGCTCTGGATATTCATCGAGCACGAACTCGGGCAGCTTGAGGTGGGCACCGTTTTCCGTTGCTCTTCTTTTGTTTTGTTTTTTTTAATGCGTGATATGTTGGAGATGAGGCCTTCACGCGGCGCTGGCTAACTCCTTTAAATATAGAACAAGTATATTCATAGGACTAAACACCAAGCCGGCACTGAACAAATGAAAGGTACCAATAACGGAAAGAAATCAGAGAGTCGGATTACATGCATCCGCTGAAATAGTTGACGACGTAAATCGTATAAAAGAAATTGAAACGGAACGTCTTGCCAGGTAAATTTGAAACACACATGACAGAACCGGTCACGTAAAGCCCATTAGTGCGTAAAGTCAGTTCAGAAGAATACAATAAGGAAAATTAACAGAGCTCACTTAAGACGCAATAGGACGCAGCCAGAATGAATAATTTCGATATTAGATACGGAAAACGGGAGGTTAGGTCACATAAATTCACATGTGAACGGATATGGACTGCCTATCAGTAATTTCCAACGATGTTACGTCCTTCCGGAAAACTTCGGTAAAACGGGGCGTATTCAGTAGCTGTGCCCTTTGCACTTGTTGGCCATAGGCCTAGGATCTTGTTTAAGGTTAACCTTTTAATGTGAATGATTATAGCATCGGCCTGCAATGCCTAATAACTTCGCTATAGTGAAGTAGAGATGAAGTTTGACATGGCAGAACACAAAGGAGATGTTCAGTAGCTGCTAAGAAAACGAGAATTCGTGCGTGACAGTGGGCCATTAGAATTTCTGCAACGGTACATTTATGTATTCCACATAATATTAGGTGACTCTGATCATCGGATGGAAAGCTAAAGAAGATCGGAAATGGGTAGGAGCGCAATCCGTAGGCATCACCAAGTCGTGTTGAAAAAATATCGCCGCTGTTTCTGAAATTGAAAGTGTACAATCATTGCATTCTTCCCATGCTAACATCTGGAAACAGGAATTTTGAGGCTAACGAGGAATCCTTTAGATGTTAAGAACCGAGAAACGAGTGAGGTAACGAAAAAAGAAATGAAAGACGTAACTCTAAAAGGCAAGAACGCATCGGTGTGGATTAGAGAGCAAACGAACGCAGCCGAGATTGTGGTTGAAATTAAGGGGAAGGCGTGGAGCCGGACGTGTCGTGTAATGGAGCCGGGCAGGCGAACCAGTGGCATATTACAGCCGCAGAACGGGCGCCAAGAGAAGAGGAGCGAGGTCGAGGACGACGAAGCTCTGAGGAGATTTGAAAAGTTCTCCTCAGAGCTTCGCATAATCGCATCCAATCGCATAAGGAATACCATACCATTTGAAAAGTTGCTCGCATCAGATGGGGTCCGCTGGCCCAAGACAGAATCAGAAGACGTTGCGGGATGCCTTCGTCCTGAGGCCGACACAAATAGGATGATGTTGATGATTAAAGCATCGATCGCCAGTCTTCTCTTCTTTCCCTTGCCGAGGAGTCTGAATAGTGTTTTGAAGAATTGCGCGTCTTGTGGTTCGTTCTGAACCGGGGTCTTCAATCGCACCAACCCAATGCTGTACCCAATATGTAAAGTCGAATATGTGCGCGAAAGACGCCATGTCTACCCCCTACTTTATAATGTTTTAACTTTATCGTGAAATAGGAGGTCCCAATGCCGTCCAGTAGCGCAGGTTTTGTTCCTCAGTTTTCGCGAAACCATACAGCTGTCGCAGTGGCGACTGAGGTGCTTCCTTGCGAGAGCTGTAATTGCTCTTGCGTTTTCGTCGGAATGGTTGCACTTTGCTTTCTTGTGTCTCGCCAGAGGAGCTTTCCTTGCCGTACAAAGAAGCTTTTCTTCCTCCTTTTTCTTTGTATACGTGGCAACGCTTGAGTTTATAAGATACTGGCCCAGGCATCTTCTTTTTCCCCATTTCTCATAATATGCATAGAGAAAATTATAGACAGTAAATTCTGACAGGAAAAAAAAAGAATAACAGCAAATAGACGGGGAACAATTAAAGGAGTTACAGTTCTTGCGAAGATTTTAAAAGCCAGATCTCTAGTAAGAAAACAGCTCCGCAACAGCTACGTGGGTTAGACGGCAACTCCGGGCGACATAGCACTTCACAATCAAGTGAAGCTGCATCTTGTTTTGTTAAGGTGAAAGCCTTAAGGGACTCATAGCGCCAATGACCTCGAAAAAAAAAAACGCGTCGTCCTGTATACTAGTAGGAAAACTATCATCATCACCAATGGCTCATACCCCCCTTAGAGTGCCAAAAATGGAATGGCTCATCCCTCTCTTTATGCAGAGGCTACAAGCACTTAGCAAAGTGAAACGTTCAGTCAGTGCATTCACTGGAATCACCTATACAACGTGCACAAACGCGGCGTCTCGTCGAGTGGTACAAAAAACAACAACGCGTAACCTTCTCAATGGATCATACCCCCGTTGCCTTGTGGCCACAAGCGCTGAGAAGAGTGAAGCGAAGAGTGCATACAATCTTTGAAATCGCCCATACAACACATAGTTTCAATCCTCTGCTGAGAGTATGCAGTGTAAAGTACAAGAGAAACCTTGCTGTGGCATAGTTACTAGCGGGAACAAGACAAACGAAAAAAAAAAAGAAGAGGGGGGGGGGGGACAGGACAGAGCGCTAGTCACAGCAACTCCATCCACAGCAATTAGCGCAACTTTCTGCGTTAATTACTTTGCCTTCTAGTACTATGGGCCCTTTCATAACGTCTGTTCAACTTCAGAATCTTCCCGGTACCCTTGTCCACCTCATTGCCTCCACGACTCGCCGTGGAAGGACGCTACCATTCTCGCTCAACAACAGTTTCAAGCGCTCTGTCTTGTCTCACCCCCCCCCCCCCCCCTTTTTTTTTTCCTCGGTTGTCTTGTTCTAGCTAGTAACTATGTCACAGCAACTGCGTCTACACCAACTAGCCCAACTTACTGCGTTAAGAGCAACGTCGTTGGCACCAGTGTTACCCCTCTATACCAGCGCGCGCGTAGCCGCAGCTAAGGCTCGAAGACAACCGAACAAGCCGAACTGCCAAAGCAACAACGCGACGATGCGAGACGGCGCATTACCAAGTGCGCCAGCAGGCTTTCGGTTTCACGGGTTACAGGAAGTGTAACACGCTGCCGAACTTCCTTTTTTCTTCCCGTCATCTTTTTTTTCTGTTTTCTCCTCTGCGACTTTCACCACGTTATAGCGACTCGCGGGAGAACATTTAATGCGTGCCTGCAGTCTTCTGGAAGGACGAACTGCGAGGCCTGACGCATCCCAACTATTCCCGACTGAAACGGGGCGTATTCGGTAAGTGGGAGTTGTGTTAGCGGGGCTTCCATTCCTGGAGAGCTTTCGCTTGTCCGTAAGCGTATTGGGCCTTCAAAAGAAGCCTGTCTTGCCGGAGACGTGCGAGGCAGTTGGGAAGTCAGAAGCGACAGCTGGCGGTGCTTTGTTGAACCACAACGCGTTGGAAGCGTTCTTGTGTTACAAAGGTGTCGAAAGCGAATTTCTCGATGTCTGTTTTTTTTCTCGAGGTACGCGGCGTCTGTGCTCTGTCAGCTTCTTGCCGAATATGTAAGCCGGGCCTGTTCCGGTGGAATAGCGGGTTAGGGCTTATTCCGAAGACGGCGCGGTGAAAGGTGACAGCAAGGTGATCAAGGCGACAGCAGTTTGTAATTCGAGGTCGCGTAGATCGCTTGAACCGCTCGCTGTGCGTTTGCCGGACGAAAAGGCAGTCGATATGACGTGAAACGCGCTGCAGAAGATGTACAGTATTCCGTTGTCGCATTAACCGCCTGGCGAAAGATTCGCTTTACATAGATTCAAAAAAAAAAATGTACGTCGGATCTTCGTAATGTAGTTTGTAGTTTTCGTGGCTAATCGAACCTAATATGTCGTTGTGCCGCAGTGCCCCAGCTACGAGTGGGCCGGAGACCTGCCGGCGCCGGCGCTCACCATCCTCCAGCAGCACGCCATACAAGGAGACCTCACCGAGTTGCAACAGGCCATATGGTGAGCGAGACGGCTTCGATTGACTGCTGAGTTATGGGGGCGTCTTTCTAGCAGTTGGGTGCGCGTGTGTAACTGCGGCAGAACGTTGAAAATAAACGCGGCGAACTTTCATAGCCGCAGAGAATTCCGCTGGGACGCGCTTTGTGAGAAATGAAACAGCAAACGGCGACCGGTGTTACCGCGCAACATCTCTGACCTCGTTGGCAGTTTTCGAATGCCGCATGAATGGTGACGTGAAGATTCAAGGCACGTGCTTCACGGTGTGTTATGCATTTATTTATTTATTTTAGTGAGAGGTAAAAACGGACGCCGACTAGCGGCCTTGATACAGGGGCCTTGATACAGGGGCCTTGATACAGGGGCCTTGATACAGGGGCCTTGATACGGGGGCCTTGATGCGGGCGCCTTGATACAGGGGCCTTGATACAGGGGCCTTGATACAGGAGCCTTGATACAGTGGCCTTGAACAAGAGCCCCATACGGGAACCGAGACATCCTGTTTTCTCTTCTTTGAATGTTCTTGGTGGGCGTCCGTTATTGCCTTCCACTATGAGCGATCTCGACCAGACCATTTTTGGTCGAACCCTTGACTTCAATATTTATTTCACCTTAAAAAGCACTACAGAGGGAACATCGTGTACGGGGGTCTACAGTGCCGTACAGGTTTAGAGCAAGCGCACGCTATAGCAACTTGTAAATGTAGGAATACTTGCAAAAGTATTCAAAAGTATTGCAAAAGATCAGACGGGAGCATCCACACAGCAGGCGGAGAGTAATGTAATCGAATGCGCAATCAATATTGCGTTATACAGTAGAGTGTTACGGAGATCCCACGCACTGTGGGGAATCTGTAGTATACGGGAAGCTTCCATTAGCCAGCAAGGCAAGATGGCGCCCTGCGACAAGAAGGTGTGCTGTAGATTTCACTGACGAACACCTCCCTCAGCTTCTGTCGGGTGACCTATCAGAGAAAGCGAAACATCAGCGTTAAACTGCCTTGAATCGCAACACACGACAGGTTTGACGTTGTAGAAACGTGCCAGAGTGCCGCAGTACGATGGCAGACGCGCAGCGCATCCCTACGACGAACGCGTTCCGCGACTTCCATCTTCATCGTCAAGTAGAACATAGAACATGCACGCGCACACTTACTCGCATTATAAATGAATAGCTGCTATGCGACGCGACAACCGTCTGACTTGCGTTTAGAAAATTAGTAGGGGTGGGCTTATTCCGCTCATTAGGCACGCGTCCATGGCCTAATTGTTAGAGCATCGAACTTGAGTGCTGCGTGAACGGCGTTCGAAGCCAGCATCGTAAACGAATTTCTCTCTCTCTCTCTCTCTCTCTCTCTCTCTCTCTCTATATATATATATATATATATATATATATATATATATATATATATATATATATATATATATATATATATCTTCCTGTCGGGCCGGTTATGTAACACACACGCACACACAGGTATATATCCTTGTGTGTGTGTCAATGTTACATAAATGGCCAGATAGAAACATATACAGGTGCCAAGCTCGAAGCGTGGGGACCCGGCCAAAGAAATGCATCGCTTCAAAGAGACGTAAACAACTGGCACGTGTAACAAAAGCAGGGCTGAACGTATGTTATTTTATTTTAGAAAGACGGGTACTGCTGCAACTTTGCACGAAAGCTTACTGGATGGGAATGCTGACAAAAAGTTTAGCCTTCCTTACCTTCTCTGTTCTTACATTTCGCTCGGTTTGCCTGTTGTTGCTCACGTCTATGCAATAGTAGTCGAATGACTGGTAATAATCATAATAATAATGAAGAAAAGTGAAACGAGCGAGGAACAAAAGAAGCGGCAATTGAGGACCCAGTATCACTTCAATCAGCGGTACAATTTATTCGAAGTGTACGTGGGCTGAACGAGCGCCATACGAAACCGCAGCTCGCCAGAGCATGTGTTATCCAGCACGACCTGGCAACGTCAGTCATTTCTCGCCCAAAGTTGTGACCAACCCCCAAGTTCACTCTAACCGTACGCGAGTGTACAAAGGAGTGGAACAAAGTGGACAATGGTGGAGGGCAGATCAACGTGGAGGGGCGTTTCTGCGCGCGATAGCTATAATCGGCGGTTGGCAGTCCGAGCGCTCAAAGCTCTGCGGCTCCGGAAACATCGAGGGGTCGCCAGGCAACCAGGATCGTTTTTCTCACTTTGAGAACAAGGGGAAGAAGAAAAGCGTCCCCCCTCCCGTTGCCCTATGCTCCACTGGCCTTCTGGAGGGCTTTGACACTGCACAGTGGATTCGTGGTATTCGCTCGAGAGACGTCTGCGTTCGGAGGAGGCAACTGTAGCCAATCAGAGAGATTGGCTCGGATCAGCGGTCTCTCGGCGAGTGTGTAGTTTGTGTGTTACGCCTCGGCTCTTCAAGTTGCCGCAGTCAATACCGTAAAGCCACCCCCACCCCCCGAGCACAGCTTAGGCTGCGGTCCCACTGAGACTCGGATGTTTGCCAAGACATTACGCCACCTTGGTGTCTTGTGTTTGGTTGCGGAGAGCTGTGTGGCGGTGCAAGAAAAGGAAAGTAAAGCAGGCAACGCACTGATGCTGCGAATGTTCTCGGAATTGTGTCTGACGCCTGGCGGTGTTCGAGGTTAGCGGTTAAAGGCACTCAGCGCTCGCTGCACTTGCGGGAATCGTTAGCGAAGCCGAGTTTATGGAAGTTCTGCAACCTCGCGGAAACACCCACGGTGTGTAGTGATTACTGTTGCGTTTCCCTTGCGACGGTTTGCACCACCGTACAATTGCTGCAGTCGTTGCGCTCACTTCTTACGCCATCGCGTGACGGTGGGCGTTCAGCAAAAATAAAAATAAAAATGAAGTGAAGAACTAATAATAATAACAATAATAAAGAAAAGGAACAGGCAGCGTGAACTGTAATAAATGGCGGATCGACTTTTGGTGGTCCGTCCGTGTTCCCTTTTCTTATCCTACCTACTGATCGGAAGCCTCGCGGAACGCCGTTCTGCAAGCTGACAAACCGCAGGAGAACATCTCGTGTTGACGGAAAGAAACTAAAACGCGACGAATGAAGTTAAATCAAAACAAATCAAACAGGTCGAAGGCTATCGTTCGTGCGGCCTGATGCGGCTTGTCATCGCGCCGCGGCCGCTGTGTTGCTACTGCTTGCTGCTAGCGTGAGCCTGTCGCACAGCTGTGCGTTGGTCGCACGACTACCGTCGCGCTTCCCTTTCCTCCAATTGTCCGGTCGGTCGTGGAATACTGACGACGTTGAGTGTACTTTTCCATACACGGCTGGTCGTCTCGCTTCCGTGATCATTCCGTGCTCGACGTCATCGTCCTCCTGATATTTTATTTTTTATTTAGTTACATACTCTAAGGGCCCCTAGGGGCATTACAGAGGGGCGGGGGGGGGGGGGAATTTGCACAATCCAAATTTGCATCACATGCCACAGAAAAGATAAAGGCACACACAAAAAACCAGCACGTCGTACAGTTGCAACAAAGAAAGAAAAAAGGAGAAAAACATCGCGGTAATGCAATATTCGGCTTGGCGTAACACAATTCGATAATTATGTACACTTCTAACATGGAAATCTTACATGAATCGAGTCATAGTCCTTACATTCAAATTACTGCAGTTCCTGGTTCAAGATGGGCAAGTAGGGCTTTTGGAAAGAAGCAGTTTCCCTTATTGTCACAACGCTTTGCGGTAACGCGTTCCATTCTTGAATTGATAACAAAATGGGGGAAGTTTGATACTTAACTGTTTTTGCGAAAATAGGTGGTAACTTGTGTATATGATCGGTGCGTGTGGAAATATGATGCGCAGGAACAAAGCGTGTAGCCGCGAATGCAGAGTCACCAACATATAAAGAGTGGAGTCGTGGTGCCGTCCCATGTAGTCGGGGTGCCGCTCCAGTTGGTGCAACACCACCTAGATAGCACAAGGCCTGTTCACTACGTCATGCTACTGGCCGAGAACTTTCGTTGCAGAGGCTGGCGTGACGAAAGCGGTGACGTCGAAATCACTGTTGCCTACTCGGGAGCGGCGCCATTAGATTCTATGGCAGTCGGGCCACTAGTGTGACGTCAAGGATCGGAGTAAAAAGGCCTTGTGCTATCTAGGCGGTGTTATCGATGTGGCCACCGAGCCATCTGCCATTGAATGAGGTGGCTTGCTCTCTCTTTCTCTCTTTGTGTGGTTTTTTCTTTATTTAGTGATCTGCGATCACATATTTGCGGATGAGGGATGTCTCTCAGAGATGTTGCTGTTATCCGTCAAATAAAAGAGAGATAGAAGGAGAGAAAAGAAAGAGACATGAACGAAACAGCGCACAGCCGCCAGAAGATTAGGAAGGATCCATTTCCTTTCTCTGTTCTTGTTTTGTATTTTTTTCTTGTTTTGTTTTTTGCCGCGCTCGGAAATCGATGCAGTTCTTTAATGCCCCTTTTCTCTGCTATTTGCGGCGGAAGCGCTGTCTCTTTTTGCGCGGCACAAAATTAATATTCGCGGCTCGCCGCTTCTGTGCGCGCGGGAATCGTTCAACGCGACGGTGGTGGCGACGGTATCTGGGAACGCAGTGCGTAGTTTATCATCCCTCGCGGTTGGTTATCCGCGCCTTCCAGGTGCGGCTGCTCGGCTACGCCTTCGCTAGTATGTACGTATTTGTTGTCACCCTCCCTCCCCCCCTCCCTCCCCCCCCTCCCTCCCCCGCCTCCCTCTTGAGCAGCTAGCTTATTACTCACGACTGCCGTTCTTACAGCGAAGCGCAGGAGCTGCCTCGCACACAGAAAGAGCAGTAATTAAAGACCGGCGGATCCCTGTTGGGAAAGAGTCGTTAACTGATGGGAGTGGTTGCGGAGGCGGAGCGTTCAGAGAAAAGCGCTGTGCTTTTTTTTTTTTTTTCATCGGAAAGCTCTTCGTGCCGCCCATTTCTCGGGACCGCGCTTTGCCTTTCGTGCTGAGGGCTCAGGCAACGCTTGCAGAAGGTGCACCGGAAGTGTGTAGCGTGGTTGCAGAAACGCGCCACTTCGCGCGTCTTCCGGTGCAACTCTTTCTCGACCTGCGATCTTCCCTCGCGCAATCAGATAGATGCTGTACGACGACACTTTGCGGACGCGACTGTTACTTCGAATCGCACGTTAACTGTGCGCATTGTGCTTCCACATGGCGGACGTACTACTTTTTCGGGCGCGAGCTCGAGTGATGCACTACGGCCGCTGGTCGCTGAAACATGTCACTCCGCTCGCTTGGCGGTAAATGAGTCCGACTGTTATTTAGATTAAAATTAAACCCTCGGTTCTTCTTTTAGGTGCCGTAGCCGCCGACATGATTATGAGGCACGCCGTAGTGGGGGGCTTCGGATTAATTCTGACCACGTTCCACCCAATGCACGGTGCGAGGCCTTTCTTCTTATTTTTTTCTTTTTTTTTGCATTCAGCCCCCATCAAAACGCAACGCCAAAGCCGCTGTGACACCACTGGGGGTGTAGGTTCAAATATTTGACGCCTTGCGCGTGACAAATAAGCCATACATTTTGCGACATAAAAGCGCGAGTCTTACTTTTACAAATCAGGCTTACGTGCATTTTTTTCCCTTTCGTATGCGAGGGACTATTCTTTTTTTTGGTCGCGGAGGAAAGCAGTGAGAGAAGTCTGGAGTCTCCAGTCGTCGTAGCGCTACTTGCTTCCATAATAAAAAAAAATTGAAAGTATAATCATTTCTTTAGGTTACCGAGGGGGCGCAAATGCGTGCCTGGTAGTAGCCTACAAAAATTTGAAAGAATGCCAGCTTGGTGCTGTTGTGGTTCCATGTTTAGCGGCCGTTTTAACGCGTAAAGAACGCCAGGACAGTATAAAGGACGCAGACAAAGCTCCCACTATCAGCACTCGTTCATCTTCATAGGTGTCACATATGTCATATGTACATGTAGCAGACGAGGTACAACTTGTACAAAATGCGCAATCGCATTTTGTACAATTTGCTAAACTAAGTCACACTAAGTGCGTACTGGCATGATGAATGTTGACAACAAACATTAGGATATTAGAGGTCAGCTGCGGCGCTGTCACAGCTCGGCTATAACACGAGGATTTCTGGCCGCATGGATGTGCATTTTTCTAGCCTTCGGGCAGACGTTCACGTGACGTTAATTATTGCTCACTTTCAGCGCTTTGTGATCGTTGGATTTTGTAGCAATAATAGTTATCTCAACATATGAAGGCCATAAGTCTCCGAGTACACGCATTATCAGTAGAAATTGTGGAATTTGTAAGCGTATAATTTGTGGAATACGATAAATTTGCAAAATTCCCAATGCCGATTGAAGCCGCAAGCTCAAAGTCTGGGCGAATACATGTACTACCCAACATTCCCATCCTGCTGGAACAGCCATGTACCTCCAGCTCTCACAGACACGAGCTTAGAGTCTCTCTCATTTCTTTTTTCCTCTTCTTTCTCCCTTTTCCCTTTACCCCTTTCCTTAGCACAGGGTAGCCAGCCGGTACACATACTGTTAAACCTCTCCCTGTCTTTCCTTCCATTTTGTCTCTCTCTCTCTCGCTCTCTCTAAAGTATTTTTTGTAGGAACCTCTATGTTATTGTCTACAACGACTGTTACCATGGAATATACCGGCTGTATCAAAACAAGAACAGCAAGGATTAAAGAGGCGGGCATGGTGTTAGGACAGGACGTTGACGGGTGACGTGTGCCACCGCGTTCCAAGAAAATTGCGGGCTTTCAGCGCAAACCTTGTCTCGCTGCCCGTTTCTTGGGATTACCGTCAACGTTTCTTGAGATCACCACATAGTCGTACCACAGACTCGGCCGAGACGCGGATGTTACTGTTTGATTGTTTTTGATCGCCAGGGTGTCTACCAACCGGGAAAACCGGGAAAACCGGGAATTCTCAGGAATGTGAATAGCCTGGAAATACTCAGGGAAAACTCAGGGGATTTGTGCTTCTATCAAAGAAAATCAGCTGTAACTTTATTGAAAGGGAACGAAAGTTATGTTGATGCTGGCTCCAGCAACAGGGGAATCCAACGAAGCGTCACTGACGCCGTGTCATCGGTACGATGTATTGCCAAAGTAGTTAACGATCGATTGTCCAGACGCCCGATTTTTCGGCCGTGCTCGATAATTCGCATGGTTTTGCGGCACCACCACGTACTCCATATAGTCAATGTATAATGCCCTGATTGCAGCTCTGAAATGGCTTAATCAAAGCCACCACCGCCGCCTCGAACCGGCACTTTCGCACGTATATCCGCAGGCCACCGTAGCCACCACCGCGGCAACGTTAGGCCTAACTACTTCTACGTTCGCTATTAAGCTGCTTGCCGTGCGGTGCCGTGTTTTTCATTGAAAGAATTCGCCGCTGTCAGCAATGGCACCGACTCTGCCTTTGTAATGCTCGCGATTGGCTTCGAAGCTCGCAGAGCGCAGCGCGTTGCATAATGCCAGTCGCCGAAAGTTCGCTTCGCCTCAATACAGTATTGTTACGCGGTGAAGCATATGCGTAATAAGGGGTAGTTGTCACGGGACACAGTTTGTATTCCTTAATTATACATCCGTGCACCCCCGTCTCCTGTCTCATTACGAGCACCGATATGGCTAATAAGTGTACTGGCAGGCATTAAGAGCTTTTTCGGACGTATCTGTGGCAAGTTTAGCCCTTAAGGGCAGTTAAAGACATAAATTCATTTTTTTTTGGACCGTCCGACTTTTCAGGTGTTTTTGCGGCCCTAGGGAGTCCGAAAAATCAGACGTTGACTGTACAACTGACCAAGAGGTTGCTTCAAATGATCCATGGGGTGAAAGCGTGGCAGAAGAAGGAAGAGAACAGAAAGGAGCGACACATTTTGGAATGAACGGGAAAGGAAGCATGCCTCCACCTCTTTAGTTGAAGGAGGTTGGGCTCAAAAAACAATGTGTTGGCTCACACAGAGATGCAGCTGTCCCTCATCCAAACAGAAATAAGCTCTTTAAAGCAGTGAAACCTAACACTGATATGTTGTGTATGGGCTGAGAGTGTCAGGACAGTTGAGGTTGATTTTCCAGCAACTGAGAGAGAATCTTAGATGTGACAAAGTTCAGGCCTCATACCGATGAGCTTGCTATCGATTGATAGAAATAGCTCTTATTCGAAAATATTTACTTATGTATGCATCTCCTTTTAATTCGTATTTGAAAATGTTTGACTCAATTTGGAATGGCCTTTGCCATATTTTTCGCTGGGCATTTTGCAAACACCTTCCTTCTGTTTTCTTTCAAATAAAATAGATTTTACTCCATACTATTCAAACTGGACTAAGTCTTTCTTTTTGTTTCAACATGCTTACTAGAGAGTGACGGCATCGGACAACATGGTGTCAGCCTGTCTTGACTTAAAACGAAGTTCTGGCTCATTCAGGGAATTTTGCAAATGTTCTTAGGGAAAACCTGGAAAACTCAGGGAAATTGGAAATGTCAAGTTAGTAGACACCCTGGATCGCAGACGTCCTATTTCGGCGTGTTGCCATCTCGTTTGTGGCTTTGAGCGAATTGAAATTTTCGACATGCGGTGAGGGGGGGGGGGGGAGGAGAGCTGGCGATATGCCGCGATAAAAATGTGAGCCATACTATAAAGCGCGCGGAAGAGATACACGCACACTATCGGTGCTCAGAACAAGGCAGACTGTGTATACACGCGATGTACAAGATGGTCGATAAGATATTGTAACGGTCTGTCACCCGATATTGTTAGCATCATTTCTATTCATGATATTTCTAAGGCTTTACACTCTAAAAAAAAGTTTGCACCCTTTGGGGTGTATATCTGCCACACAACGATAATCGTCATGCACCTTGATGCGTTTCCTTTCTTGAAAACGCCACGCTCGCTACTTTCCTGTCGGGAATGCTATCTCATGCCGATAACGCGCATGCCGTTCATTACTGGAAAGTACCGGACTCGCAGCGTTAAAGGAAGGGAACGCATCAAGGCAGATGACGATTATCGTTGTGTGGCAGATATACACCCCAAAGGGTGCAAACTTTCTTTAAAGTGTAGAAAAGTGATCTGGCACGTTTCTTTTTTATTTGTGCCCTCCTTGCTGTAATGCCTGCTATCGAAGCAGGTACCAATTGAATAAACAAAAATAAAATGAGAATACGGAAACAACTGAGGAAGCGTTATGCGATGAATGGAGTAACAAGCAAGATTGGAGCGGTAAGAGAAAGGCAAACTAGATACTGAAAGCACCAAAACAACGCAATTAAATACATTTTTCGAAGGCCTAAAAATGTCCGTGCGCGGTTCTTCAACCACCTTTGATTAACGGGGAAACGATGACACGCAATCGCCAGTTGATGCCATACAGCAACACCTTGCGCCTGACACGTGCACTGCATATCGAAAATTCGATACGGCGTGTATCGACGAGTGCAGCGCACCCGCTTCTAGACGGAATGCGGGAATAATTTCGACCACCCGCGTTGCTTAACGTGCACCCGATGCACGGTACACGGGTGTTTTTGCATTTTCGGTGTCTACTAATAATGAATGAGTTTATTTGTACGAGAACTTGTCGAACTTTCGTTGTCTCGAGCGGACCCGGCGCCGGGGTGGAAGGCGAGTTCCATCCTACTTTATCTGCAACTGCGTTATTTGAAGGCAGTGTGCGATCGCGAGGCCGTATCTTGAGAGCGACGTGCGTTGGGGCGAAGTCTAGTTACGTCGACGGCTCGTGGCTATGCGCATGCTGTGTGTTGTCGGCGCCGATGTTTGCGTTGAAGCGATGGACAGCACGAAGGTCACTTGACTCGCTGCTTCTCTCGCGCTTGCTCGCGCGAGCGTTTCGACGGCGAGTGCCCGTCTTCGTCGAGTGGGATGTGTTAATGTTTGCTTGTTAATTTGCATAACGAGCGAATGTTTGCAAGATTGTACAGCCAGTAAACGCGCTAGTCTTACTTCGTCAGCCCGTCTGATAATTTGCCATCGCCATCGATGCTTCGCCTTTCTGGCGAAACTGCGGCTTTGACGCGAAAGCGTTAAGGACCCCGTGTAGCAGAAAATCCAGCGTCGTCGTATACGCGGCCGGGGATATCATGCCGAGCCAAGCATCCCCAACCACGCAGGCTCCCTGCGTGACGCACAGTCGTTACTGAACTAATTGACTGCATCAAAGTAAAATTCGTCGTAAAATTCTTAAAGCACGACTCACAGAGAAACTACAGAGACGATAGCGTCGGATTGTAATTTGAGTATACAAGAAAACATAACTTTGTTAAACGGAAACTCAAGCACAAGCCTCCTTTTGCGTCTGTCCTTGGAGAAGCGCGGCCCGCTAGATTCCTTGCAAAAAACAGAACAAAAAGAAATAAGGAAGAAGAGAAAAAAATCTGAAAGATTGTCTTAATGCATATCGTTCGCTGCCGGCGTTTCCTGGAAACCATGACGGCTACGTAAGCTGCGCTTTCCGGGAACCGTGACAAGCACTCAGGGATATTTGAATGCTCTCGCGTTCCACTATAAAAGGCGAAGCTTAAGCATCCTCCCACATTCTTAACGAGACAGCGTTAAGTGCCCCGTGTCACAAAAAAATGCAACGGCGCCGTCGGATGTCGTTTGGCGAAAAGTCCTTCCGAGCCACAGCCACGCAGGCCCTTCGCGTGGCGCGGAGGCGTTACTGAACTAAGTGAATTCCTCAGAGTAATATGCGTCAGAAAAATCGCAAAGTGCGACTTAAGCGCAACCCACAGACATGATAGCGTCGGATTGTAATTTGAGTGTAGCAGAAAACGCAATTCTGTTACGCGGGAACTCAAACGCAAACACCTTTTCCAGCGTTTCTACCATTCATAGAGCGGCGCGGCCCGCTCGGTTCCTTGCAACATTATCCAGATGGCGCTCGTCTTCGCGCAACCGCAAGAAACCTCCAGTTGCGAGGAAGCGTGACAAGCAGTCGGGGATCTTTCAAAGCTATCGCATTCCACTTTTAAAGGCTAATCTTAAGTGTACTCCAAATGTTTTGATGTTTCCTTTTTGATGCGAAAGCGTCAAATGTTTCACTGAGCGAAAAAAAAAACCGGTGCATCTATAGCAGCGAAAGGACACCTAACTTTCCATTGCCTGCGACGCCACGTCATTAGCGCGTCCCTCGCCCATTTGCCGTGGCTCGAGCTTGCTGGCTCGAGGCTCGACGGAGCAGAGCGGCCTGTACTCGCGCACATCTTTCTGTGGGAATGAAGGGAGATCTGCGGAGGCAAAGCGCGCGCGCGTGAGAGCGCTCCTGAAAAGAGTCCCGTGTTTTCATCCACGTTGGGTTTAGGCTGGGGAAGGGAAAACATAAACGCCTCATTGGCAACCGTTCCGTAAGATAAAGGACACCACTGAATATAAATGTTTACTTATTTTGCGGCTTTCCGCTTCCGCCTCTGGGCAAACGCGAAACCGCCGCACGTGAAGCGGCGTCGAGTCAGCGTCTGCTCCGAGCAACCGAAAGCACACTCAAACGCTGGCGCACTACTTGGCGCCGTAACACATGCGCAGCAGCCACGCGCCCGTAGCTTTCCCTTCAGTGCCACAGAAAGTTGTCAGCGAGTATAGAGTTACTCTATATGGCTCCCAGAGGGCGCCATCTGCGGGTGTAATATGCAGTAACTCTAAAGCAGGCGAAGGGAAACACCTGCTGCCTAGATAGCGCGCCAGGTGTTGCGTAAGGGGAGAGGGCATCGCCGCGACGCCACGTCACCATCCCTCTCGCTCTCGGAATCATGTGCTATCCGCGCGTTCCTTGACCGCGCAAGCTCTCGCCTGCGTTCTAACAGCGCCGCCGTAAGGCCTAATCGAAACGCACCAAGCGTCTCAGTACGCTTGCTTTCCCGGCAGGAGTTCACAACTCGAAGGAACGCGCAGCGGCGTTGAATTGGAAATTAATGCTTTCATATTCACAACTCATAAGTAGTGCTTAGGTGTCTTCGGCATTGTCTTAATGTTTTCACTTTCACACGGTACACTAACGCTGATAATACCGTGTGACGTTTTTCGAAGTGCTTTCACTCGCGCGTGCGCTTTGCCTCCGTAGCTTTCTCTTTCTTGTCGAAGAGTGTTGTCCGCGAGCATATAACTTGGAACAACTGGTTGCAGACACCGCAAAATTCCAAAAAGAGAGAAAGAAAAGGAAAAGCTCCTCGAGGCAACCGCCGCGCTAGCGTCTCTGCAGGCATAGTGGTTCATTAAGCTTGTGAATGATGGCCGCGTCATTGTTTTGCCTGCACTTCGTCCTTTCGGGTTACAACGGCTCATTTCGCAGTGATGATGCGAGCGGGCAGTTACAAACTACCTTGCCGTGTTTAGTAAGGTATGAGTTTCTGGAAATTCCGGAAGATGGAGTTTAAAAGCTTCTTCGCAAAAAAGGCTTGCAGTCGCAAACACGAAGATTGGAGAAATCCACCTGCCTACCATTTCTTCTATGGTAGCCGAACTATCGCAGCGCCGCAGTTCCCTCTAGTATTTTTTGGAGGAAGCTCCAAGCTCTGCTTCTATTCAGTTTCTTTAATCTATGTCAGAAACTGCCGAAGATGATGGTCAAGGGGAGCGAACAACTGACGCGGACTGTATAAATGAAATGAACACGCTAGTATTGTATGGTATGGTATGGTATGGTAAAATTTATTCTGGTCCTTCTGTACGCGTTTCGGCTTGTAGCAGGCCGCTCCCACGTCGGTAGAAAAAGGCCGAGCCTCTCGGCTGCGTCGCGGGCCCGATGGAATACAACGGCTGCATGAAAACAAGAACGCGCTAGTTGTACTACGGAAGTACTCGGCCGACTGTGACAACGGTGTTTGATGATGCAGCAGGAATGATCGTCGACATGTTTTGGTGGGCGGTATGACCACGACGATGGTGTGACGGCGGAGTTAGGACGATCGAGGTGGCGGCGCTACGACGACGGCAGCACGAAAACGACGGCTACACGATGGCGGCACCGCGACAGCGGAACGACGACAACTGAATGAGGGCAGCGCGTTGACAGGGGCATCGCAGGCGGCGACTGCACCCTCGCACTTTATTCTCCCTTCGTTTACTCCGCGCAGTTCTCCGCACTTCTACAACTATTCGCGCAATGATCGTGCAGATCCCACGCACTCTGGGAGACGGTCTAAGCGAATTTTTCTTCGGTTGGACGGCAGTACGAAACGCACGTCTTTACAGGAGACGCGCAACAGACCTCGGCCTTTGGGCGTCGAACCCGCGCCTCCATCCGTGTCCCGGTATTAAAGGCGCATGCGCCGCCTGCACGTGGATTGTTCGAGGTCACATGATCTACACCTGGAACGAGTGCGAGGGCGCAAAGTTGAGGCCAGAAATCTGGTGCTTCGTTGGCTGAGCGCGTTATGGTTTTCAGTCTCCATAGGGTGCACAAGGGCGATATCTGTGGAAGTCCTAAATACAAATGACTCTGTGGAATCGGTAGGTTTCAAGCTTTGCTCGCGGATGCAACAAACGAATGCAGGAAATGCCGAGCCAGAATGATTGAACCGTCTCCATTTACATAGGTAGGAACTGCTCATGCAGTTAATCCGATTTGTACGGGTGTTCCTATTCAGGAGCAAAATTGGCGGCCTTCTTTCATTTTCACGTGTCTGGTGTTCGTATGTTACCATGAATAATAACAGAAACTGCGATTTTTTAAATATTGCAAGCTTACCTTGAGCTACATGGGCATCTGCTTTTCTCGTTTTGAAAGTACAAAGCCAAAATCGGTAATCAAAAAACTTGTGCTCATTCTCGAAGCACGATGTGTCTAGCATGATGTATGATTGCTTTCACCATCTTCCTGTGCTCAGCAGGTATTTAAGGCAAATGGGTGCCACTTTGTGTTATAGCACTGACGAAAAACAAAACAAAACGCCTGAAATATAAATTTCTAATGGCCTGCGATTTCCGCTGTTATTCCGAATAAAGAATCAGCACAATGAGCTGCGACATGATTAGGTAAATCATGGAGGTTATTTTTGTTCTTTTTTTTTAGCCGAAGAAGCATAGTAGATAGATGGTCGCGTACTACATATACACGTATATGATACTGCGCGCATGAGCTCATGGCATCTGACTAAAGAATGATGCTAGGAGGTAGTTTACGGGAGTTCAGTGGCCTATTGCTTGCTGCTGGGTTCATGTGTTATGTGGTGCTGTCTAAAACTCCCAGGGACAGCCACATACACACACAGGAATACGTAATAAAGTTGATGCTAACGACGGCGACTGGGGTAGCTTAACGGTGGAGTACCGCTCGCGCAATTCGGCAAGTCGTCTTCTTTGTCCACTTTCATTTGCGTTTCTTGTTTCCTAGCATCTGTACGTCTCAAGTACTATTACACAGTTGTTATTCCTACATCTCAACAGCCCAACTTCTGTGTGCTTCCTCTTGCTTCAGTGTCTCTATGCTTCGCGGAACCCCTGTTCCTCTTCCCTTTGTCTCTGAGCTGAATAGCAGCCTAGAACGACATTTACCTCACGCCAACATCTTTGTATTTCCTCAATAAGTTCTTCATTCACTCACTTACTTACCTCACTCACTCACTCACTCACTCACTCACTCACTCACTCACTCACTCACTCACTCACTCACTCACTCACTCACTCACTCACTCACTCACTCACTCACTCACTCACTCACTCACTCACTCACTCACTCACTCACTCACTCACTCACTCACTCACTCACTCACTCACTCACTCTCTCTCTCTCTCTCTCTTGGTCTCTCGTATGGTTGAAGTAACAAGATATCGAGCCCCGTGTTTTCCCTGTTTCTTGTCGCTCAGTGCGTGTTCTGCGTTCATGAGAGAGATCTTGCCATTAAGAACTCGTTTACAGAGATGGTGGCCATTCTAGAGTTTTCTTGGGCTTCGGAATGGATCGGAGGCAAGAGTTATTGAAACGCAGCGTGTTTTTATTTTTTTCCCTTGCTCAGCCGATGGGTGATGTACTCACGGAAGCACATGGGCATCTCCTTGGACTACGCGCTATTGCTGCAGCTACTGGATGACCTGGACCGAGCCTGGGAAGACTCGGATCGGCCGTTATCGAGGGACGAGGTAAGGTCACGTTAGCGAAGTTTACGGAACGTTCTTATAGCTTCTGCAGTTCTCGGTATTCCGGTAAAAGTCAACAGAAAAAAGGGTTCAGAACGCTCCCGTAAAGAGGTCGAACAAAAAGTTGATTGAGCTTGCAGCTTTTTTTTGTGTGTGTGTGTGTCGAACTCATGATCTGATTACGGGGCACGTCATAGTGGATGTTCTATAATTTGGCCACCAAATTGTCCCAACGTGCACCCGAAGGGCACTTCTTGCGCTTCGAACCCCCCCCCCCCCCTCCTAATATATATGCGGCCGCCGCGTGTGGCATCGTTACCGCGTGCTCCAGATCAGCAGCGCAATGCCGTAGCCACTAAGCAGTCGCGAAGACTGCACAGATGATAAGGGACACAGCCAGGTAGAAAACTCTATGTTAATGGTGAATATTCATTAGGAAATCTGTTATTTTTCATTATTTAGACGATTGCCAACAAGCTACTTGTTCTATTGTTGTTCGCATAAAAAATAAACAAAAGCTATTCACTGTGAAAGCTCTAGATCGCCATTAGGAATGACGATGTGGACCTTGCTTAGAAAAAAAAAGAAAATAGCATAGTCCCCCCAATTTTCTCAGCAGACTATAGCTGCTCAATATGAAGCCAATCAGTGCGTGATCGAGCGGCCACCCGCCGGCAATAGATTTTCTAAGAGGACGAACATACGACCGAGTCGTGTACGAAGTTTGACTTCATCAAGGATGTTACGTCAGGGCCCTTGTGTGCTTGTTGGCTCCACCTTTCGCCACTTGTGAACGTATTGTTTCTTTTACAAATCCCTGAGAAGGCGTATTGTTAGTAAGCTACTTATTTCACTTCGTGATGATTGAAACAGGACGTAGGCCAAGAACTAAATGACATCTAATGAAACATTAACAAAAAGAGGACCTTTCGGTGTCCACACGGGGGAGCCCTGTTCGCAATGAGACAGATGCGAAAGAGCTCAAGATTGTGAAGGCTTAGACGATCCGTGACTTCTAGCCTTCATAGCGATCTACTCTTTCACATCTGTCCGACTGTGAACAAACAAATCACTCATGTCGGAGCCGAAACGTCCTGTCTTAATTTTCTCCCCCCATAAATGTTATTTAGTTTTTCGTAGGTGTAACCATGCATTTATTCATTGTTCCTCTTCCCGACGAGATGAGATTTTGTAAAACCCCCGAATTTTATTTGCTTCGCTTCAACTACCTTCCAACGAAAATTAGCGCCCTTCAGGGGAGCCCTGTTGTTTATGTACCATACTTTCCGGACTCTGGTCCGCACGGACAAACTTGGTCAGACATTGAGTGTTGTAGCTTTCCTGCAACCAGCAAAAAACAGGCGGGCAACCCGTTTATTGTCGCCCAATAAAAGCCTGAGTTCTCTAAGAAACTGTGTATAGGAATAAATACTAAACACTATCAAAAACACACTTGTCAGGCTGCCAGAGAAACAACAACAACAACAACAACAACAACAACAACAACAACAACAACAACAACAAATCAAGCATGTCGGATTTGACGAACGGCTTCACGTTCAGAATATTTATTTCTTGCGCACGTTGGACTGCACTGAGATTCAACAACTGCGTGAAGGTGAAGCAGTCACTTGCATATCTTCACGGTGCTTCACGTTTACTGCATATATTTCACACTCCCTAACAAGATTCCGAGCTGCCAGAATGAGATTGAAATATTGCTCGGACGTAAAGATCCTCATTGTGGAACAACTATTGCTGTGCGATTTACAGCAAACGAAAAGTTCGAAGGCGCAGTCTGGCCCTGTTATCTTCAAACGCGCTTCCGATCTTAAGAAATGAAATTAGTTTTAATCCGCACCCATAGATAGTTCGCGGGCCGCGAAATTTCCGCTTTCAAATTGGTATAATCCGCGCACTGCAGTCCGGAAAATACGGTACATTCTGTCAATAGAAGCGAGCTTCGTATCCACGAACCAGGAAGAATAATTTGGCAAAGAAGAAGAAATGACAGAGGTAGAAGTGTTTTTGCATCTACACTCACAGTCGTGGTTGGCTGGCTTTGACGCAACGTGCTTAACTGTGGGGGAAACGGCGTCCACAGGATTACGAGAGAAAACGTGCCGCACCGACACTGAGACCTTTCTGGTTTAAATTGTGTAGCTTTTTTTCTCATTACAAATGCGGTTTATGTGCATCTGATTGCACAAAAAAGAAATAAAACATCCAAGTGTGATGCTCCCTAGTATACAGAAGACATCCATGACAAAATATTCATGCTGAAAACAGCTTCTGTATGAATATTTATCTTCTAGAGATCCTAAGTTCGCTTTCCGAAGTCTGTCAGTCATTACCACAAATATATCGAATGCTGCTTGCATCACCCTTAAGTGAAATAAAGGACATTTAAGAGTGGTATTCGCTGAAGCTGTGGCAAATCTGGTCTAATTGCCTCTGGCCATGTCAACCACAAATATTTACGCCCCCCCCCCTCTTTATGTGTTGCCAGCGGCCTCTCAAAGGGAACAGCATGAAGTGAAATAAACGAACAAAAAGCTGTTTGCCGCTATGGGCCGACATTTGTGCAATTTCAGAAAAAGAACACTATAGACAGCGGCACCAAGCCTGGAAAGGTATTGCCGAAACACCGAGCTGTGTCATTAATCTTGTATACGACATTTCCTTTGAACAGACGCACTGTGCGAGGCATTGATATTCCTACAGGAGTCATCGGATCAGAAATGGGTGACATAAAACTTGCTCGTGGCTGTTAATGGAGAGTGGTACGCTGGAGGATGAATGCGCGTGAATGCGAAGTGTGAATGGCATGTGGTATGAACGAACTGTTGCACATAATGCGTGCTGGTTTCTTTCTGTGTTCTTCTTTATGCAACGATACGGCGCAGCAAACAGAACGATGACCGACCGACTGGCCCCAGTTGAAGCCTAGTTGCGGTATGTTTAACGATCATGGTTTGCCGGCTAATACGAATGAATACTCGGCTTCAGATTGGCATAGGAGCAGACCTTGGAGGCGTCGAGGAAATGAGTGTGCTCTTGATAACTTTGTAGCAGGGAGCTGTCATTGGTGGCAGTCGAGCACGACTGGTGTCTGGAGCACATGTGGACGAAGTTGGCTGCGACGACGCCCACGTGACAGAGATGAACGTCGAATTTCATCCCGAGCCCGCGACGGACCGGAAGCAGCTTCGGCGCCCGAGCATTAGGCGAAAGTTCATAAGGTTCTGGAAGAAACGCAAACGCCGGCTGTCGTCTTTGCGTTCCAGCGACGGAACATCCCAAGTCGACGAAGAGCGAGAACTCGTGGTCATGGACGCTGGAAAGGTGTGCTTTACTCGAGATGCTTGGAGTTTGTGGCATTGGCTTATAGACAAAGGCGCTGGGCTACTGGAATTCAGCATGGGTAAAAACAAATGGCTCTGCTTGCTTTCGCAACAGTTTTCCCTGCGAGCTTCATCGGAGGAAATACTTTATTTTTGCTTGGTCACAAGAAAGAAAAGAAAGCGTGTAGAGGAGCGGTGGACATTTTCAAGCGAGCCATATTCTCCTGCGATACGCCTGTTGTTCAGAGCTGTGTTTAGACCTTATGTTAGTACATGGGAAACTACTGCTTGGGCGGTAGTTCGATATTCACTGAACTCTTTTACTTTTACTATCATTGTCCTCGTTTTATCGTTTTTTTCATGTACCTATATATTGCCGATAAATGGAGAAAACTTGAACACCTGGACGTATTTCTCACCTCAGCGAGGGCACAGCAAACGAGCAACTGCATAGCGCCGAAACCTCGAGAAAAATACGTGCGTCTGCCTTACGTGTATAGATTACAGTACGGTATCTTACACTTACGTAAATTGTAGGTGAATTCGTCTTAAGTTTACCCACACTAACGATGCCTAAAAAAAGAAGATGCAATGCGAATCTTTGAGTGGCAGTGCTAATTTCTCCTTCTTCATTATGAGGCGATCTACGGCGCTCATTTCTGCATCCGTTGCTTTCTACTATCGCACATCTACTTAGCTTTGGGAGAAGCTGTCGCGCCGGCTGTGTCTGTTCTCCATGACCAATGACCGGGAGTTTGCAGAAGACTTCGAAGATGTGCATTATGAACCGTTATCTTTCATGTCGAGCCTGGAAGAATGAAGGGACAACATTCCTTGCTGCCGCCGGCGTCCTTCGCCACTTTTCTTCTACACCTTCTGCGCAGGCTTGGCTTCTTCCTCAGCAAGCTTGTCCTGCACACGTGAAATCCTTACCATAGTGCCTGTGCCCGACATTGTGTCTCTTTTGTATGTGTGGTTTCAGTACTTTCTTGTTTTCTCTTCTTCTAGGACCAAAGTGTGGACATACGTGAAAGACTTGTCATTCAGGCTGAGGTCAAGGAAGACACTAGCCCCAGGGTGTCGAAGAAAGAAGTGAGCCTATAAGGAACAGTGCGCTCCTCTCAAAGCTCGCTTACTCTCGTCTGAACTCCTTGTCTTCTCTACGGCTGATGGCTGCCGCTTTGTCTGTCGCCTTTTCTAATCTTTGAGCACTCACAAGCATCTTCCCAAGGAATGTGTCACCGCCTACACATTTCTTTCAATGCTGATCTCTTCTCTCATCTTACTCGGAACCTCTTGAACACCTTCAGCCAAGCATGCACCTCATTGTCACATCGACGCCATTTTCACAACTTTCTCACTACTTTGGCCTGCCGCCCGCAGAACTTGCTAACACGCGTTGTCGTTAAATGAGAGAACGCAATAACCGCATTGGGAGGAGGTCCGCTTGCGTCGCGAAGCTTTAAGGGAAGCACTTCGTGCTTTGTGACATGGCATCCTAACGCATCTGTCGGATGCTGTCACCGAATGACCTCGCCTGTTCTCGCCAGGAATCCTCGGCAAGCCAGTACGGACCGGAAGGCCAGCAAAGACGCTTGTTGCGCCAAGAAGTGAGGGCTCTCTTCAACCTTTTGGCATGTTCGGCATGTCTTAGAAGATCGAATTTATCGAACATAGGAAATATCACAAGGCGGATATTGTGCTGTCCACGTGTTATAATACGTTGAGTTTGAAAGGCAGCAGAGAAGCAGGGACGACTGAACTTAAGAGTGAAACTTCATGTGACCCCAATGTGTTTACCATTGGGGGCTCAGTTTACCTGAAATTGATTTTTAAAATAAGCGTGTTGCAAAGTTTGTTAGAAGGCGGACATGTTTGGGATGTTTTTTAAGTAATACAAGTTTCTGTCATCGAACTGCCCTATGAATGAATGCAACTGTGGCATAATTGCTGCTTTTTGAATTCAAGTAGCATATCTTAAGCTTGAGTCCATGTTGCAATGTGAAATTAGCCAGGCAGACAAAATGTGCCTCAGATCTAAGCAACTCATAGCCACAAAGCATTGAGTAAAGCGCATGTTCTCTAAACTTTTCATAGGTTGCGACAGAACCTTCTCCAAATAAGCTCTAAAGTTTTGCCGAAACAGGGCAGTTGCGGTCAGATGAACTGTATGAACTTTCTGAACTGCTAGTTTTGAGCCAACGACCAAGCTGCTGGCTCAGTTGACGCGTAGTATGGCGAAACTTTTACAAAATATGTGCGTACAACGGGGATTATTGTACTGCGGCTCGTAGGCTAAAAAAAACTTTTCGGCAGAGAAATGATGCCTGATCTTCATGATGCATTTCGTAGGAAACTGAATGTACTTACGGTCTTTGGCTATGAGCGAGACCAGCCAAGGCAACGGACTTAGGTCTCATAGACGTAAGAGTCTGAACTTCCTGACATTCGCCATTAGCCGATATTCTAACTATCTCTGCTTCTTGTGTGTTTCAAGAAACTTGTCCTCTTCTGTCTGCGCACTGATAAAGTCCGATGTCACGTGTCGAAGCACCTATTCTCGGACACTTCACCTCGCTGGCAATGTATGCCTCTGTTGTGCAAATTTCTGCCGCCACTCGGGCCGTTTCTTCGCTCTAGTTTCGAGCTTGCGTGTTTGTTCGAATTGCTCCTGATCATTCCTCTTCAGTTTTGATCCGTAATTTGTCGACACGCTGTGATGCGTCGGCAACCTATCGCTACCGGTTTTTCTCTTGCCCTCGCTATAATCTAGAACTTGATGATAATGCCTGCATTATCACATGTGATATCTCCTTGAGCTATGTCTTCTAATACATTTGAAAAAAAAAGTGAATGTTTAGCATGAACTGACTTGAACTAATCAACAACCGACTACTGAAATATAATATGTATTAGATAATCCAAGAATTGGTGAAATGTGTTATGTTAGCTTGCAAAAACAAATACTTTTTTGTTACTCAGTGTTCAGAGAACAAAGTGTGCTCTTATAACTTCTGCACGCTCTCGTAAGGTGTGAACGTATTATTCAAGATTTGGTGTGGGCACCCCTTGTGACTCAACATAATTTATAGTGAAATCCTTGCCGGCTGACAAGCGCCGCGTAAGAAAGAAACACCGTAGGTATGAGGCTTCACAAAAAGGCACAACTACTACAAGCTGCCTTCTGCAACAAAAACTCATAAGCTTGCTTTTACTTTCATGAATGGCCCGAGGACAAATGACAGAGTAGCGAATGTTTTCGTCGAGCCCAGCTCTTGCTCGCGCTCCAATAATATCAGAAGTTGGCAAGCCGGGGGAGCAGAGCGAGCTTTCCTTGGCTGGGTCGGTTCTTTTTTTCTCACGGTCCTCCCACACCTCGCGTAGGAGGCCTGCCTCGCCGAGTCCTTCAACGTGTTCATCGACTACTGCCTCGAGCTGCTCCACAAGCACCGGGACCTCTTCCCCTTGACGCACGTGGAAGCGGAACACAAGCTGGTTCACCTGCTCAAGTGAGAACGCCGTCGTGATGTGAACTCCCCGTAGAAACTTTGGAAAAAAACTGATCGAACGATCGCTCACTCACCTAGAGCCGGTATTTATGACAGTTCTGTTAGACAAGTGCAATTTGAGGGATGAAGTCATGGCGCACAACGCTGATGATTGCGACGGCCGCGTAATGACAAGGCAATCACCGCAGCGATAATCAGTCGTGGCCTCTTCCTACCTTGTAAGAGGGACATCGTGAAAATTGGCCCAGCGGTCCGCATGTTGTGAGGTATTTAGGCTGTCTCGGTCTTGAGATACTGGGAGAATTAGATTAGATGGACTCAAGCGTTGGGAGATGCGAACTCCATTGCTGGCCATTTTGCGTTCTCTTGTGCACAACGTGCGTCTCAAAACGCTTGAGCACGCTAACCTAAAACTCTCCGTTGTCACGTTGATCCAGACAATGGCGCAACTGAGAGTCAAGAATCTAACGCTTTATCGATTGAACTTACGCCTAGAAAAACGAGCAGCACTCAAAGCACAACGACACCCTTGAGCACAATCGATGATCGGCGAAATCTGCGTCAGGGGTCAAGCGCGTGTGCTTTTTATACACGAGTCACTGTACATTTCTGAAGAAGCACTCAGCTCTATTGCACTTTAGAATGTACAGTCAGGAATAAAATTATACGGGATCTGCGAACACGTTCCAAACTGCATTCTTACGTACTCTGAGGAAGCGATCGCCATGTTGTCGAAACGTGGCATCGCGCATGCGCGTCCGTCTATGCACTTGTGCCTCCCACGGCGTTCCCTTTCTGCATGGAGGAAGGAAACAAAATAGGAGAGGCCCTGACATCACCTTTTTTTGAAGCCGGAAGTGCAGCCATGTTTGTGTGCCATCTGCCCTTGCTCCTCCAATCAGCTCGCTGCAGCAGATAGGCGTGAGCTCTGAGCTTACATTGCTACGAGTCACCGGAAGTGTGGGCTGCCCGCGCGCGTCAGAACAAAGCCAACGAAACGTCTGTAACAGTTTTGGAGAAGCAGACACACTCCTGTGTTTTTCCTTGGCACGTTGAAGACGACGACGAAAACCCGCGCCGTGATTGCTTGAGTGTCTGTGTCGCTGGCTAGCACTCACAGACCCAAGACTTTCAAGCTTACACGCCACACTCTAAAGTCAGCTTGTCTCACGAACTGAATGTGCTGCAAGAAATGGCATGGCCCGAAAAAAAATCTTATCTCACTTTTCACAGGCCGACAGCAGCAGCAATAGCTTCAGTAGCGCGGTGGCTGCGGCAACATAGATATTTGGCACATGTACGACTCCCAGTGCTCCTTTGCGAAAAACACTACGTGGCTTCCGCCGCACATTCTTCCAATGATCCAAGCTAGCCGGGGCCTGTCTTGTGCTTCCCTTCCTCCATGGCTTCTTGCTAGCCTGCTGCCGCAATCGCGATGATTGCAGAAGATTACACTAGGAGCGCGGGGTCAGATCCGGCCGTGGTGCGACAATGCACTGCAGTTACCGCCGGCAGAAACTTGCACCGCTCTCCTAGCGTTGTCAGCGTAATATTCTGCAATCATCGCGATTTGGATGGCCGGATGGCAAGAAGGGGACGCGTTGACGGACACACGTACATAGAGGGAGGAGCGTGTACAATCCTATGTCTCGACACCAGGAGCTTGCCTTGTAAGCGCACGCCAAGAATACAGTTTGGAACGTGGTCGGAGCTCCCGTATTATTCTGTCCCCGCCTGCGCAACGACATTAGCATCGCATGCCTAATCTGATCAGACAAGACTCTTTCACGGTAGTATCAGCGGCATTAAATAATTTTCGTAATGCGATAGTAGCGTCTTGTACGCCAAGCGGCACACTGATATCAGTGACGTTCCGGTGAAAAGTGTCCATCGGAAAACGAAACAGTTTGCGCGTGACAATCCCCCTGGAGCTCAGGGACTACTTCCTCTTTTGAGATTACGCAGCTGTTACGCCGTACCTTAATTGCGATGTCGCGTATGTAATTTCTCACTCTGCCTCTCCCCGCAGATGTCTGGCACTCATCTACCGGATGAAAGCGTTCCAGTGGTGCTGTCCTTTTAGGAACCAGCTCAGCGTCGAGATCACCAACACGCTGAAGGTACGAGGCTGTACGTTCGTAACTGTAACCATGACGTGCTTTCTCTTGAAATGTGCAACTTGGTTCCACAGTTGCAAAAGAAAAGTGCACTTGCTTCTTTCTTCGCACAACCAGAAATGTACTGAGGAAGCTCGTTATACGGAGTCTTTTTTTAAGCCATAGAAAACATATTAAATTAAGCTGTGGGACAAAGCGTGCTCATAGCCGTTGAGCTGCAACACTTCAAGCGGTGGGCATTGCTCGCGTGATAAATCGAAGTGAATTATCTGTTAAATAACAAAAATCCACTAATTAACTTTTTAAGTGATTACATTGACAGCTGATATTGCGATTCAAGAATTGTAGCCAGTGAGTTTGTAAGGCATATTCAGTTGGAATGAATTTGAAGAATCGCATGGGTCTCGGATATCCGCAGTGAAACTAGCATAAAAATGAACTATATTTCGATTTGCTTTTTCAGCGAACCACCGTTTTATGCACTGAAACACGAAAACAACAGAGCCTCCAATTATTTCTGCACGAAGATCGAAAACAGATATCTGGAAACTGGAGTCATCCTAAGAATTCATTGTAAAAGAATCCGTCTTGCAATTTGTAAATCGGAATATATGTTGTAGGTAACTTGAACAAACCTAATTAATTATTTTTTTCGTTATTAGCTGATTATGTATTTGTATTTCTCGACCAAGTAATGTCCACCTGTTTCAGTAACACAGTTCAATGAATGGGGCTATGTTAGGCTTCATGGATGATTTTTTAAAATTCTGTATGTTCTAAAAAAGAACGGCGCATCTTGTTTCGAGGTTACGCCGCTTTTCATTCGTCACAGAATTGCTTTCTTAGATGTCTACATATGCATATTTTATCGTTAATTGTTCTAGGCGTTCGTTAAAACTATACAGGAACCTTTTAAAAGGGATAAGGAACTTGATCTAGGAGTTATACTTATTCTAGCTAACTAAGACATTTCGTGAGGAGGGGCGTGAACAATTTTTCAGTCGCTAAAATGCTCAATTTGGCAAATATGAAGCCCGATTGAACAACCACGAAAGATCAGCGATATTTTAGATACGACCTTTGACGATATAACTGGCTGGGTTCCGGTTTCACTCTAAGTTGTCACGCCTTGGAAGCACAATTAAACTGTTCACATAATAATTTTCCCATACTGAATCGATCTAGTAAAGTGTATTTTTTTTGTTTAACTTTGCACGTGTTTTGTTTTAGGTTCGCTGTACGTGCGTACTGAAGACACAATCGTGGTTGCTGCAGGCTTTGTTCCCGCAACAGGCAGTAATAAACAAAGAGTTCAGTAATTCTAAGAACTTGAGGTGGACGCCGTGCTGGGAGCGCGAGGTCGAGGCTTCGATTCCGCATCGCGGTGACTGCAACCTTTACGGGAAAATGCTTGTGAAGCGTGCCAAGGAACTAACGGGTGTTCACATGACTCTTTAGATAATTATGCGCGCACAAAGACAGGACGTCGAACGAAGAAGGGACACACCGCATGAGCAAACTTCAACTGGGTTTTATTGCGACAGCGACATACATATACGCTTCTACAATCAGAAAAAAAATATCAAGTAGGCGACTCGTAAATGAGAGGCTAGCAGAACGTCGCCGCAAGGTCAAGCAAGGCATCGAATGCAAGTCATGCAAGTCATGCAATGGTTGCTAGCCGATCTTTAACAGATGCACTATATTGTTTTCTCACATAAATCGGTTAATTAGGAAGATAGACGAGGCCAGAGAAATTCTTCGGCATGATCAGAGATGTGTGAGTGCCTCTTCTGTAGCATTAAGTGATAAGGAGGTGAGGTTTCTGGATGGTGAAACGCGATGACAGCGACAAGTTTTGGTTTGTTCGGCACATGTGGCGGCGCAGTTCTCGCGCGTTTTTGTTGTTTTTCTGTTGTTTGCTTGCCTGCCTGTGTTTTCTTGATTGTGACAGCGACACACACACACACACACACACACACACACACACACACACACACACACACACACACACACACACATATATATATATATATATATATATATATATATATATATATATATATATATATATATATATATATGTCGCTGTCACAATAAAAGCCAGTTGAAGTTTGCGCACCCTGGTGTGTCCCTTCTTTGTTCGACGTCCGCTCTTTGTGCGCGCACAATTCTCTAAAAAATTATGTACTACCAACTCGTCCGAAACGTAACGCTTCTGGTTTGCATGAAGACGAATTGTGGAAATTTTTGCGCATTGCCGTAGAGGAGCAGAGAGGCTCACCCTGCAGGCCTCGCTCACGTAATGTGTTCGAGAGGTTCGAGTGTTTTCAAAGATCTTCAGGTTGTTGACATCATCGAGCGCTCCCTTACGGCTTCTTGTGTCATAGACAGTTGTAATATCTTGGTCGTGAATGTAATAATTCTAGATAGGCGTCAGTAACTAACCCGGCAAAGCACATACTGAAAGATGAAACGTGTGAACTCACGCGAAAGTAGGGACACAGTTGCGAGGAGAAAGAAAATATCAGCGCGAATATTTGGGAGGATGACGAGGAGATATATTCGCGCATTCGGGAACTTGGTTTTGTTAGTCACGTGCTTGTAGTATAATATTAAAGACTTAACGTTAGTTGTAACCAAAGCGTGAGTCAGCTTTAATTTTGCACCATCCGCATGTTCTTCTCGTCTTGCAGAAAGGCTGTGCGGACTGGTTTCGGTGCACCCACGCCCTTCACCAGCCCTTGGTTCTGGTGAGTGAATTGACGCGCGATTCTCTAGCAATAAACAAATCGAACTGTTCGCGCACTGGCAGTTTGCTGCGACGTCGTAATGTGTATGAAAATGATATCACAATAGCCACAACGGCTAGAACCCAGCGCCCATGTCCAGGAATTCTGGACATTCTCCTTCGGAACTTCACAGCAACGCACAAGTGTGACTGAATGGGAATGTTTTTTTTCTAATTTATATTTCAGAATATAGGGCGAGGGTCAAAAAGTTTCAAACGCCGACAACAAGAGGGTAGTCCCTTCTAGCAACATATGCATTTTGGCACTTAGTCGGAACATTGGTGGTACGTTAAAGCAGTTAAAAAAAGTCAGACAGGGGCGGTGAAGTCCAACGACAGGAGAAAATCGTTTTGCACCCTCCCGCCAGAGGGCACATTGGCTTAAAAAAGCGCCAAATTTAAACCTTAAAGCGATTTATTACAGCTGACATTGAAAAGGTATTGGTAGAGGGAGTGTTATGCAGCCTGTTTGCACGTGCAGGCTTCTGAGAAGCAGCCGAGATGGTACAGAGTGGTTATGCATGTGCATGTCTTGAGCGTGCCTGGGTATGGTTCTATGCGCATGTTCGCTCTGTGTATGAGTGTGCGGGCGTGTGCCTCCGTATTTGCGTTTGCATGCGCGCGAGTGCGTGTATGCGTGTGTGAGCGTTCGCGACGTGTGTGAGCGTTCGCAGCGTATGTGGGTGCCTGCGTGTGTGCGCGCTTGTGCGCGCCCTTGCGGTGCATGCGTGGGCGTGTGTGTACGTGTACGCGTGCCAACGTGTGCTTTTCGAGTTTCAGCATGCAGGATTGCGAAAAAATGTGTGCGTGTTTGTGTGCGCATGGATATCTGTGCGTGCGTATTGCGTGTGTATGTGTGCGCGCGTGTGTGTGTGTATGCGTATGACGGATGGAGAGAGAGTACGTGCGTGTGAGGGAGAGTGCGTTTGCGTGCGAGGGATACAGAGTGTGTGTGGGTGCGCGCGCGCGCGCGCGCGCGCGTGTGTGTGTGTGTGTGTGTGTGTGTGTGTGTGTGTGTGTGTGTGTGTGTTTGTGTTTGTGTGAGAAGAAAGAGAGAGACGCTGTTTAGAGACAAGACAAAGCGGACGTTGCGTACTACGCTGCGATGTTTTCCTTTGTTAAACTGTACTGCATGACCAGAATATAAGTTCTTTTAAAGTTTTTTTTTTCCTTTAAACTAAGTTCTGTGTTATCAATCTCGCACAGCCGGCGTATAATCACTGTCGCGCTCACCTATCACTGTTTCCAGCATGTGTGTGCGCGCGAGGGAAAGAGAGCGTGTGTATACGCGAGGGAGAGAGATAGTGTGCGTGAGTGTGCGTGCCAGCGGAGAGTGTGTGCGCGTGCTAGTGCCTCCGTATGTACATATGCTTGCACGCGAGTGCGCGTATGTGTGTGTGAGCGTTCGCGGCGTGTGGGCATGCCTGCATCTGCGTGTTAGTGCATGTGTGTGTGCGCTTGCGTGCTTTCGGCGCATGCATGGCGGCGCGTGAATGTACACATGTGCGACCGTGCTTGTTCGTGTTTCAGCATGCATGCCTGCGGACATAACTGTGCGTGTTTGTGTGCGCATGGATATCTGTGCGTACGATGGGCACGATGAAGAGGGCGTGTGAATGCGTTTGAGGAAGAGAGTGTGTGCTCGTGCCAGGGAGAGAGAGTGCGTGTGTGTGTGTGCGAGGGTATTTGCGTGTTTGCGGGTGTGAGCGAACATTTTCTAGCTTACACCTACTCTTGGAAACAAACGCGATGTGGAGACCATTAAAGCCCGTGTTTAAATGCACGAGACAACTACGAATGACACTGCAAAAAGAAAGCGCCTGCGATGTCAGTAATGCCGCCCTTGCCTACCACGGCCCGTAAGAGGCTGCCAAGCAGTTCAACTTCGTTATCTTGCTTCTGTCGGTGGCAGCGCAATGTCTTGAAGGCAATGACGCGCAAAATCTGCACTATCATTCGATCGTGTGTCGTTTCGGTGACCAAGCGAGCTTTCGGCAGCGCACGTTTGTTGCTATATTGACATTTCAACTTTAAACGGCTTGCGTTCGGAAAAAACAATGTGAATAAAAATCGACAGTCGTCTGGCCGCAAGAAACATGCTCACGGAGCCGTGTCATTCATGACAATATCTCAAAAGGCTGGAAGCGGTCAGGTCGACGTTACCCTCGACCTTTTTCCGCGTCAGCGAGGCTTTCAGAGAGCGCTTAATTGCAAGATATTTGTTCTTACTCTTACAGGATCATGTTTCATAAGCATATATTCGCTCAACTATACAATGTCGAAGGCAGGCTCCAAACTACTCATTCGCTTTAGCCACCCAAGATCAATTATTTAAAAGATAATCAACATACATTCGTGAATTACGCACACAACTGTTCAACTTGCTCCGTATCCGGAGGTTACCGTCTGAACACTCTAATGATAATAATGTCAGGAAGATTTACATTGATCTATTTCTTAAAATTTGGTGCCGTTAAAAAAGACCACCTGTATAATGATAGTGCAGTAGGCATCTAATAAAGCAGGTGCGAATGCTCGGACAGGTTTTCTTGGTGCAATTCAAGTTGATGAACTTAGAACACACGCATCCAAGGATGCACCTCTATCTCTACAATGTATTCTCCTACATTGTTCAAGAAATGCCTCAGTGCCACGGTACATCACAAAAGGTGTGTGGTAGCATTATTTGCTCTCCCTAATAGATTTCTGAGCGTTCGCGGCATCAGGCTTGGTTTTCTGGCGTCATCAGCAATCAGAACAGTGAATTAGGGTCTGATTTATCTTGCATGAGTAATTGACAAATCGCGCAACAGAAGGTTCCCGGAATGATGTGTGATGACGACATTCTGCCACTATCGAGAATGAATGTGATTTATACACAAGGGAATGTTTGTGGCTACGCAGCGAAAAGCCTAGGCCTTAAGTTTAGCAGAGAGAAATCGGGAATTATGATGTTTAATGAAAAGACGAATAATTACATGGTGTCAATTCAACAGCAAGTCATACGCATAGTCAAACAATGTATATGCATATTCAGCCATTGCATATTTGCTTGCTTACGAGGGTATGGGCCATTCCTGATTATGTCGTTCTTGTTTCGGGTATGAGCCCCCATTGCAACGAGCCACTTTAGATTTTTTCGCCCTAATCAACCAATATATCGTTTGCCAATGTAGCCGTGCGGTTTGGGGCTGCCTCCACCACGGGCACTAGGTCGGAACTCATGTTTCCATTGACTGCATACGTATATCAGCAATAATTCTAGAAAAAAAGCGGTATTTTTTTCTTTATGTGTTAACAATAGCCAGGTAAAATATATTCCGCAAAGCACTCATCCCAATACTTCAGTACTTTTTGTTCTAACACACACGTGCGCGCTACTGTATTTGATATAATGTACCATAATAATTTGGAATTGATTTCCGCCAGGCAGCTGTTTTTATTTTTAATGACGCCAGGAAACCCAGCCTGATGTCAGCAACGCTCATATATGTAATCGGGAGCGCGCACAATGTTCTCGCATATACCTATGCGTATATACAGGGTGTCCCACGTAACTTGAGCCAAACATTAAATACATGCGAATGCAACGTACCTGTACAGACTCAACGTAATGTTTGCCATCGCTTGAAGATACTCAGATATTTATTTTTATTTGAGCATAATTAGATAATTAGCCTTAATTAATGAATCAAATTCTAAAATATTATAATTAGGTGAAAAGTGTCAGTGACAAAATTGTATAGCAATATGAAAACTCCCGATCAAGCAAAATATGCAATGCCTCATAGCCCCGTAAGGCAGAGGCTACATACACTCAGCAAAGTGAAGCGAACAGTGCCTAAATTCTTTCTAATCACGCATACGACATACAAAACAGCATGTCGAAAAATGCCATCATCAATGGCTCATACCCCCGTGAGCAATGGTTCATACCCCAGTAAGCAATAAAAAATGTAACGACTCATAGTCCCGTAAGGTTCATGGCTACTCACTTTGCGTGAATTAGCTGCGATGACACTGCCTCTGTTGTCATCGGTGATTTCATTGCGTATGTGTGGGTACCGAAAAGGGAGCGGTTAGGCGTTCCGTGTTGCAGATATATCCCTTGCGATGCCACACTGATCCGGCCCAACCGACAACCCAGCGGCGTACGTGCATCTATTTGACATTATCAAAGAATGTGACTGCAGTTGCGAGGGAAATAATGATGACCCATTAGGACAATAAGTGAGTTTGTTCCTTTTGTTCAAAATTATGTCACCTCGGTCTCCTGTGCCAAACAGCTTCGCTGGTCAACCACCTTCACGGAGTGGATTGGCTCATGATTTTTTTTTTACTTTCTCTCTGTCGATGAGGATCGCTATAGCGGCTTGTTGGTACGGCTTATTTTATTTTGTTGTAGCGCAAGCTGAACAAGGACAACACACGGGCTGCATGACGTTTCGAGGGTGTATATATTGCGACGAGAATGGGAAATAAATCTGTTGTTGAAAGTTAGCGTTGTGTGTGTCAGATGTGCCTTTCTGTTGACCTTGTTCAGCTCGCGCTACAACAAAATAAGATTTCTCTCTTTTTTTCTTCGTTTCTTCCTTTCTTTCCTTCTTTCTTTCTTTCTGTCTTTGTTTGTTTTCTCTTTCGTTCTTTTGTTCCTTCTTTCTTTCCTTCGTTCTTTTTTCCTCTTGTTTCTTCATTCATATTCAGCCATTGCATATTTGCTTGCTTACGAGGGTATGAGTCATTCCTGATTGTGTCGTTCTTTCCGGTATGAGCCATTGCAACGAGCCACTTTAGACTTTCACCCTAATCAACCAATATTTCGTCTGCCAATGTAGCCGTGCGGTTTGGGGCTGCTTCCACCACGGGCACTAGGTCGGAACTCATGTTTCCATTGACTGCATACGTATATCAGCAATATTTCTAGAAAAAAAATAGTGGTATTTTTTTCTTTATGTGTTAACAATAGCCAGCTAAAATATATTCCGCAAAGCACTCATTCCAATACTTCAGTACTTTTTGTTCTAACACACACGTGCGCGCTACTGTATTTGATACAATGCACCATAATAATTTTGCATTGATTTCCGCCAGGCAGCTGTTCTTATTCTTAATGACGCCAGGAAACCGAGCCTGATGTCACCAAGCTCATTTGTGTAATCGGGAGCGCGCACAATGTTCTCGCACACCTTGTGTGATATACCGTAGCGCTGAGGTGCTTCTTGTATAACGTAGGAGAGTCCGTAGTAAAAGCAGAAGTGTACTGTTGAGCGCATGTGCTTAAGTTGATGAACTTGAATTGCGACAAGAAAACCCGTTGGAGCATTTGCACCTGCTTTAACAGAAGCGTACTGCACCATGAATATCCAGGCAGTTACTTTTTAACGGTGCCAAATTTTAATAGAGCAATGTAAATCTTGCTGACATTATTGCTATCATTCCAGTGTTGAAATTGGTAGCCTCTACATACGGAGTAAGCTGAGCAGTTGTTTTCGTAATAAACGAAGGTACGATAATTAAATTGTCAATAATTGATCTTAGGTGGGTAACGGACATGTGTAGCTTGGAGCCAGTCCGCGAGACTACCTAGCTGAGCGAATAATTAATAAACATGCTTCTATTCTACAAATCCTTTACAGATAAACTCTGAAAGCATAACTGACGCTGAAAAAGACCGTCTTTAAGGGCGACCTGACAGAGCCCAGCCTTTTGTGATAATGTGATCAATAGCATCACTCCGTGAGTACGTTCCCTGCGGACAGTGCACTTTTGATGTACATTTGTTTTGTTTTTTTTTTTCTAAATCAAGCAGTTTAAACCTTTGATGTCAATACAAAAGCGAACGTGTGCCGCCGAAAGCTGGCTTGGGCGAAGTAGGGGTGCACGACGCAATGATAGTGCAGATTTAGCGCGTCATCGCCGTCAAGACGCAAGGAAGATAACGAACGCGAACCGCTAGTAGCTCCTAGCGGGACCGTGCCGATGGTGATGGTGCCATCGAGACAAAATACAGGGTGGCAATACTGACTGTACAGGCGCTTTCACAGCGAAGCTGTGTACCTCTGCCCCGAAATGCATTTGTCGTGTCAGGGAGCAAGAATTTTGGCCGATCCTGGAGGTTGCGAAGTATCGGGCTGTCACGCGGCGGAGGTGAAGCAGGCTTCAAGTGCTCCGCCAATACTACTACCACTACTACTACTACTACTACTACTACTACTACTACTACTACTACTACTACTACTACTACTAATAATAATAATAATAATAATAATAATAATAAAGATGCATTGTTTCCCGTCGATGGGCATGCTGGAATCATTTGTGAACCGCACATGGTCTCACGCGCAGAAGGCATTGCCGCATATGCATAGGCGGAAATGTATGTACAACCATACAACATGACTCGTAAGAGGAGAGAGGCACCGACTGTGGAGTGCAGTGTCTGCCGTACAAACGAAAGACGAAATTATGATATCCACTGTCTATATATGTATATTCAGGCACACCTAAGTGTGGTACTGAGAAGTTCATTACCACGCACTTTGCATTGGTTAGCTGCGATGACACTACCTTTGTGATCATCATTGAAGACTTCAATGTGGGCATTTGAAAACCAGAAAATAAATGGTTCACTGAGTTTGTGCATGAAGAATTTGGTTTGGAGTGCTACACCACTCGAAGTAACTCAATTAACCAACAATGGTCGTGCATAGATTCTACTTTGGCCAAGACATCTGTCTAAGGTTGTAACCGGACCAACCCGTATATATCACAGTAATCACAGTAAGGCTATCGTCACTACCATTACCAAGTGGTGACAGTGACAAGAACTTTATTAGAGTGTCCTGAGGAACTTGATTAGGGGGCACCCGAAGGCTCCCCGATCAAGTTGGTGGCTCCACCCACTACGGGACAGGGAGATGGTGACTCTCCGCGACGTCGCGGGCCCTCTGGACGGCCTGTAGTTGGCTTGTGAAATCCGAGCTCTTCAGCAAGGCATCCCACTTGGACTCGTTATGAAAGTCGGAGCCCGCGTTGTACGGGCACAGCCAGAGCATGTGGTCGAAGGAGCAGCACGCGTGACCGCATTTGGAGCACGATTGCGGAAAGTTCGGGTCTATCCAACTAAGCGCTGTCGGGGTGAGGTACGATCTCGTCTGTAAAAGCCTGAAAGTAACAGCCTGAGCCCTGTTCAGTTTCGGACTGGGGGGAGGGAATTTTCTCCTGCTTTGTCTGTAATGTGACGTAATTTCGTGAAAGGTTGTAAGTTTATCTTTGAAGGGGCAATCCTGCGGGAGAGCCGGACTGCTAGATCTGGCGCGGTTCGTGAATTCACGCGCCAGGCAGTTGGCCCGCTCGTTAGGGTTGCAACCCGCTCGGTTAGTTGCATCGTCCATGTGTGCCGGGAACCATGCTATGTTGATATGACCTGCAGTTTCTTCTCGCGTATTAATACGATAACGATGTTGGCTGCGTGTTTACAAACTAGAGCGGACGAGAAAGCCCTGACCGCCGTGCGCGAGTCAGAGAAAATGGACGCCGGGCCTTTTGCGGCTTGAAGAGCCAAGGCTATCGCGGTTTCCTCCGCCTCGTTCGCGTGTTTGGCGTAGATTGATGCGGCGCTGATAAGCGTTCCGCGCGCGTCGACGACCGTGATTGCAAACCTGTCTTCGCTGCCGTATTTGGCGGCGTCAACGAAGAATGCATCTGCCCCGTAAGGATCTATTCGTCGAAGGATGGCTCTAGCCCGCGCTCTTCTGCGACCTTCGTTATATATTGGGTGGATGTTCCTCGGCACGGGCTCGACCTTTATACCTTCACGGGCTAATTGAGACAGGGGGTGTCTGTTGAGCGGAGCCTGCATAGGGAGTTGACCAGCTTCATCAAGAATTTTGATTCCCGGCTTAGTTGACGAAAGCCTGGAGATCTGTGCAATAAACTGTGCTTCAATTAATTCGTCTGTGGTATTGTGAATTCCAAGTTCAAGTAGTTTTAATGTGCTAGCGGATTGTGGAATACCGAGTATTCTTTTGACGCCGGACCTGATGAGTGTGTCGAGTTTGTTCTTTTCAATTTTGCTCCACTTGAGGTACGGTGCCGTGTAAGTAATGTGACTGATAAAGAAAGCTTGGAAGACCCTGAGTAGGTTGTCCTCCTTGAGTCCCCCCCTTTTGCTTGCGATTCTAGTTATGAGTCTTGGTATGTTTTTCGCCTGCGCGCTCAGCTTGTTTAAAGCTTCTGCATTACAGCCTTTGGCGTTGATTAGAAGTCCTAAAATTTTGATGGAGTTCACCCTCGGAATGGGGTGCCCTTCTCGTGTTGTAATTTCGACTGGCAGCGTTTCCAGAGTGGTGAAATTAAATACAAGACCGCTTGTGTAATCCTGTGTGATGTGCTAGAGCTTAGCTGGTCATCCATCTTCACAGAGTGGAATGGCTTCTAATATTTTTTTTCCTTTTTGCGTCGGTTTCGCTTTCAGAAAGTGATAATATTGTCACAGTCGGTAATGTTCTCGATGGACGATTTCCCTTGTGCAGTCTGTCGTCGCGACCAGTCGAGTAACCTTGGAATTCAAACTGTCTGTTCCATCAACCGATCGGACACCTATGCCTTTCCTACGGTCCCTCATTCGTGACGGCAGTGCCCCTCTCGACCTTTTCGCAATCCAGCGAATAGCGAACATCTATATGGTATATATATATGGATATATATATCATAGAGAACCATAGAGCCATAGATTCCATAGATCGGCCGATTTGTTGCAACTGCCGAGGCGCTGCAGCCACATTTCCCCTCACTACCGCAATACCTGGACGTCATCCCAATATCAATCTGCGTTCCAACCTTACCACCGGTCACCAGGTACTCGTATAGTACAGGAACATTCCATAGAGCCATCGAACTCTACTAAGGCGTCCTCATCTACACGGCAGAGTCGTTCACCTTCACCACGACGACCTCTGTCTCACTCACTCCCTGTTTGCAGTTCTCCTTCGCCCATGTACCGGCGCTCTACGGGAAACTGAAGGGTGCAGCTCCTTGGAGTGACGCTGCTAGAACGATCCCGACTGCAATTGCTCTACTGACCTTGCCGACGGATACGGATTTACTTGATGTGTACGTAGATGGTGTCCCTTCACTGCTCTGCTAGATGCAGGCGCGTGCATCTCTGCGATGAGCGACCAGCTTCGTAGACGGTTCACTAAAGTTTCGCAATTTTCAACTTTGACTTCTGATATTACGCCTTCTCCTGTTGACGTCTTCTTTGCCGGCTGTCTTTCCTCACCTAACAAACATGGTTGCTCCCGAACTTTCGCCTCACCACGCCGACCAGCGACATCCTTTACTTGGGTCGCCCGTTAGGACAGACCTCTCTCACGACCCACTGTATTGATACCGGTGACGCACACCCTATTCACAAGCGACCATGTCATGGTCCTTGCACAAACGACAAACAATTCAAACGGAGGTCAGGAACATGATCTCGAGAAGTCGTGGAACTGTCATTCAGTCCTTGGGCGTCCAATGTCGTTCTAGTTAAAAGGAAGGACGCCAGCTGGCGCTTCTGCGTGGATTACCAGCGCCTCAACAAAATCACCAAGAAAGGCGTTTATCCTCTACCAGCCGTTGATGACGCCTCCAACTGCCTCCACGGTGCAAAGTACTTTTCTTCCATCCATCTTTGTTCCGGATACTGGCAGATTGCTGTTGACAACATAGATTGAGAGAACATCGCGTTTATAACACCTGATGGCTTATATCATTTCAAAGTCATGCCTTTCAGCTTATGTGATGCTCCAGCTATTTTTTAACGCATGATGGACACACTCTTTCATGAGCTCAAGTGGTCCATCTGTATTTGTTACTTAGATGACGCCTTGATTTTTGCTCCTGCATTCGCCACGTACCTGGGGTGCCTCTCGCACATTATTTCTGCTTTTCTCAATGCTGGCCTTCAAATTCATTCTTCTAAATGCCACTTCGGACGCAGTCAAATTACTATTCTCGGTTATCTTGTTGATTCATCTGTTGCGCGCCCAGACCCGGGCAAAGTTCGTGCCGTACGGATGCTTCCCGTGCCAAATGTGCTAAATATATCCGGAGCTTCGTGGGCCTGTGCTCGTACTTCCGCCGCCGCATGTACAATTTTGCGGAGGTCACCCGCCCTCTGCTCTTGTGAAGGCAGACGTTTCATTTTCTTGGGGTCCTGAACAAGCAACTGCCTACTCGGAGTTTATCTCTCTCTTAACATTTCCATTCCTTCTTGCGCACTCCGACCAGACTGCTCCAACAGGAGTCCGCACTGATGCCAGTGGTCATGGAATCGGTGCCTGTTTTTGCGAACGTCAACGACGCCACGACCACGTCATTGCCTGCGCCAGCTGTCTGCTTTCTCCAGATGAGTGCAATTAGTTCATTACTGAACGTGAGTGCTTTGCACTTCTCTAGGCAGTGGCAAAATCTCACCCTTACCTGTATGGTCGGCCCTTTACATTCACGAAAGACCACCATGCGCTCTGCTGGCTTTCGTCCCTCAAAGACCCTACCGGTCACCTAGGCCACTGGGCGCTACGCCTACAGGAATACTCGTACACGGTTGCTTGTGCGAGTTTACACCAACATGCCAACTGCTAATACTACCACCTAGACGATGCTCCTGATGTTCCTGTGTGCTATGCTTCTGCTTCTGCATTTTCGCTATGTGCTTCGCTGACCTCGCTACCGAAGAGTGCTGAGATCCGGTATACGTGGCATCATGTACAAGCTCACATCTAGATCATGTGATCCTTCTCTTGTTGATCCTTCTGTCCAAGCTGTACGATCTACCAACTTTTCGTCACTTCGGGGAATCAGTACGTACGACCGTGTCCGGCAACGATTCTTACGGCCTGGTCTGTACCGATCGGCCCGCCGCTACGTCGCTTCTTGTGAGTTGCGTCAACTACAGAAGAAGCGATCTGTTCTCACTGATGGTTTACTCCTACCTCTTGGCAATCCTACCGAACCCTTTTATCGCGTTGGTGTACGACTGTTGGCCCCTTTCCCCACATCTTGCTGATGCAACAAATGGACTGCCGTCGCAACTGATTCTACAACTTGGTTCGGGTTCACCAGAGCCCTTCCAACAGACGTAGCCTACTTCCTCTTGCACAACATCATGTTCACCACGGCGCTTCTCGTCAACTTCTTACCGACAGGGGTCGCTCCTTCCTCTCTACAGTTGTGGTCTACTTGCTCCGCTCCTGTTCTACCAAACATAAACTTCGTACAGCATCCCACCCTCAGACGAACGATCTTAGGGGGCGGCTTATTCGATCAATAACGGACAAGCTCTCCATGTGTGTTTCTGAAAACCATCTTGATTCAGATATTGCTCTCACTTTTGTCACATTCGCCTACAATTAATCACGCTACGACACTATAGGTTACTCGCCATTTTATTCCTTGTACGGCCGAGATCCAGTATTGCCTTTTTACAATACTGCCTACTACTCAAGAGCCCGTGTTTCAGTATACCCGCCATGTAATTGCTCGAGCCCAAGAAACATGCCTAGTTGCTCACCGTCGCCTTTGTGCTTCTTAGAAAACGCAGAAAAGCATTTGTGACATTAGTCACCGGACGCCGATTATGTTCCCAGGGATCTTGTCCTTCGGCGATCTCCCAGCCGCCGCTTCGACCGCTCGAAAAAACTAATGTCCCGCTATTCCGGCCTTACCGGGTCCTTTGTCAGGTAAGCGACGTAACCTATGAGATCTCTCCGACCGCACCTACTACTCGCTCCATCCAGGCATCCCATGACGCCGTACTTGTCGGCTGCCTAAAACGCTACTAGTCCGTTTCAGCATAAAAGTCAGCGGAATGGCGCTTCCATGCCAGGTGGAAATACGTTACACAGTTCTGCACAACGCTGAGGAAGATGAGCAGGAGCTTGGGACTGAAGAAGACAATGCTTCAGAAACTAGACTGCAGTAATTGTCTTTGCCAATTACTGTAAATTACTCCTGATTCTGTAACTTACAAAAAATTAAATTATGGAGCTTTACCTGCCAAAACCACCATCTGATTATGAGGCACGCCATAGTGGAGGACTCAGGAAAATTTCGACCACCTGGGATTCTTCAACGTACACCAAAATCTAAGTACAAGGGTGTTTTCGCATTTTCACCCCCATCGAATTGCGGCCCCCATACTGTAAATACGCTACCCGTCTTGCTTCTTCTTTCAGCAATAATATTCTAAATCGAACCTAACCGGAAGCTTTAGCTCCTACATGGGAAATGAACAATGGTTTCTTCTCACAATCACTGCACCGAAATTAATTAGTTATGTTGAACTCACAAGAGACCGTTAAAATGAGATTGCAGAAACCACGAATTTTTATTTAACTTCCACTTTTTTAAATTCTGAAAATATGCGAAATTTAAAGAAACGCTACCTGAAGTATACAACCCCGCACCTCACCAACAAAAAATAATGTCGCAATTCTCTAAGCTGCACCTAATATTTCATTTATTGCGGACGAAAATGATATAACATATGCCACCCTTAAGTACACCACTAATTCCTGAATGTGGCATTCGCAAAACCTTGACAAGCATTGTAACAACCTCACATACATCATAAATTCATACGTCAAACTTGCCCGATTGAGCTGCTCCAATATAGAGATGTGATACCAGTTTTTGATGCTAACAAGCGGATTTGTAAACTTCGTACTTCTATTCTTTTTTCAGATTTACTGATTTCCGACGTCTTGTCAATACTTCTATATGGCCTAAATCAAAATTATTTCTGCTGCAATCACTGATTTAACGTTCTCTCTTAAATGCTACACGTTCTCTCTTAAATGCAACAATTCTCATTCAGGTCATTGAGCTGTTTTCGCACAAAATCATGCCTTTTACATGTATTTGAGCGGCCGGCATCGAAGATAGGCCCTAGCTAAAGCTTCCTCTTATTCAATCATACCGGTTCTACCGGAAACCCACGAAACACAAAGCTGACTATATGGAAGCCCACGGCTGCAGTGGTGTACAAATAATAGGAAAATACAACGAAGGAAACCAAAGGGAAGCTTTGCGGGAGCCATTATCTCGGCCAGACATCTCACACGGAATGCCAACGAGCTGTCTGGCAAGGTGTCTAACAAAATCGTCGATTCATTGCCAGTCGGGCAAGTAGCAGATAAGGCCGATACTTGAGCGCGCTCGTTTTCAAGTACCGAGGTGAAGCAACAGTCTCAGGGTGCGCTTCTTTTTATTATGTTTTCTTTTGTTGTGCGTCATGGCATACGTCACGGCGCGAATTTCAAATCATTAAGGTGGATACGCCACGTGGTGGCGAAAAATGAAACCAAACGCTTGTCCAGAATTCCTGGGTATGGGCTTCATTGAATGGCAACTTACAATGTCAGTCTAAGTTTAGGACTATAGACAAATTGGCTACCTAGTTTTTCATTTTTATCTGCGTGCCGTGTGGAAAAGAAATTGTCGTGAAAAGAGAGGCTAGGTGGACCGGACAGACGCTCATTTAGCAGCTGAGGATTACATAGTGAGCAACTGTCCTGTGCGTTTGCCTCGCTTCTTCCGACAATTTTTTTTTCTGCCACTGAGCAGAATTATCACTTTAAGTGCCTGGGTATTTACTTTCGGTAAGCACAAAGTGAGAACACCGACGTCAAAATGCTGCCAAGGACAACATCGAGATGATACGGTGCCGTTACAGAATACACACGTGTCAAAAACCACGACATCTTCAATGATAGCTTTCCAGCCAGATGACATGGTGTGACGTCAGCAACGCTCATTTAGTGGACATGGTTCCGCAGGGGGCCTTTAAAGCAACATGGCTTCTTGACCAAAACGCGAAACTTGGGCGTTTTGATCGAGTGACCGCGAAGAGCATGTCTGTGAACGTAGCGCGTACTGCTGCATAATTATTGTAGCGTAAAAGCAGGGGCAAGATAAATACATTCTGTTGAACGCTTTCGCAATGCAGATGTGAGTGCGGTCGCAAAGTAAGCCGCATCAGAGACTCTACGCCCGAGACCTCACAAATAATTGAAAGTGTGTAGGACAGCGATGTAAATTTCAGTGACATTTCAAAAAGAAATGCTGAGAGTACTTTTGTAGGCTGTGCTAATTTAGTTTGAGAATGACGCGTATGTAAATACAATCATAATCAGGACGTCTATAATTCACAAACGCTTGAACTATAGTGTGCACAGCACCAGCAGATAAATTGATGTCGTAATTTTTTTGACGCACTGCTGTCACCGCTGTTTGATCTCGCACATCTCACTTTTCAGACGGAGCAGACAGTACTCGCCAGCCTAACTGAACTTACCAACGCCCTCAACGCTGACCTGCACAAGGGCATCAAGTACTACAACCCAGTGTTTGAGACGTAAGATTTCGATGCTTCCTCAACTTATGATTACCGTGCTCTGTGATCCTAGACAATCGAATTGTTCGATTGTGTAATTTGCTACATTCCGATGGCTTAGAATACATTGATGTGCCACGCACTCCTTAGTAGTAGGCAGGTCATTCTCTGACGCATTGCGAGAAGAAATAATCGTTTACCGGCAGCAACTTGTGGTGTCACGAATGTGCCTGTTTCTTGCTGTGTTAGGAACCGTTTCAGCTTATTTCTTAAGGTGCACCAGACTACGAAAACCAAACAACTTCGCCGCAACACTGAACTCCACCTAAACTTCACCGACGTGAGGCATCGCGTCTGTGTCGTTCGCCGTTAGGAGTTGCCTTCGTGAAGTCTCGCACAATGTTAATTGGATTGACAGACAGTGCTACTATGCGGGCTTAGAACGACAGAAAAGCGGAGCTAGTTGATAAGGATTCATAATGCAAAGAAGGGGTAAAGGCGTGCAGACCTGGGCGCAAGGGAAGACAAGTGAACAGCATGAACGCCGACTATCAACTGAATTAAGCACTGAGGCGAATGAAGAAGACAGAAAACTCATCTGCGCATGCTCTGGAATGGTATCACCACATGACAATCAAGTACACGTTCCGGTCTACGTGAGAGAGAACTGTTAATGCATTTCATCTCTTCCTTATATAAGGTAATCGAAGGTTGACTCACGCACGCACTTCCACCATTATTCATATGGCATTCCTCGACCATAAGAGGCGTATCTTCATTCTTATGCCTGTAAAATATAGCGCATTCATCTAACTAAGGCGTGCAGTTACAATCTTGGCAGTCTTGTCAATGTAAGGAAAGATTAGAAGGCGACGCGCCGGTTAACGATCTTTTATGTTCCATTAGGCTCTGATTGATACACGACCCCGTTTTCCCTGCATAAAAATGGCCACAGCTAAAGAAAACTTTATACACCGCACTCATACGACATTCAGTAAAATTGTTGTTCTTGATGTGTTTTACTTGACAAATATCTGTTCTTTTTCTGCATTTCAACTGCTCCTTGTTTCTCTGCACGGTAGTGCGCATATCTTGCCTAGCTTATAGGGAGCAGTGAAAACAACATTAACACCATACATACTTGCAACTTTTTTAAGCGTGTGCGATACTGAATGAATGTAAGGAATAGCAACTACATTTGTCCTGCTATTACTGCCTTTTGTAATCACGTCCGTCCCCCTTGAAATGAACTTCTTTAGGCGTTCAGCCACAGTGGCCACTGCTACGCTAGGATACCCTGCTTCTAAAAGGCGCCGAACCTGTGCATTAAAACTGGCGCTCATTTTGTGCATGCGTGATGTGGTTATGGAAGACTTCAGGCACGACATGGCAAGTCCGTTTTTTACTACTTTGGAGTGCTTGTTTTGAAAGTTTAACCATGGCTTCGAAGATCTAGGGGACTACTGCCAATACACATGGTTTTGTTCGAAGACCAAGGAAACGTCTAGAAACTATTACGCGTCTCTGAGGAAATTCCTTGGTAAACTCTAATACTCCTCTATTAAGTTTAACTTGCTCACATACTGAGATAGCAGCGGAATAAAATTCGTCCCTAATGCAGAAAATCAGGTAATCATCAACGTAACGAAAACACCTTAATAACAAGGCCTCCTCTAAGCAGCTGCCAATCTTGCTATGCGATGTGTGCGGTTGCAAGGACGACGCCGATCATTTATTGTGCTACGGGCAGCGTCCTTGATTTGATCTTCAAGGGCAGTCGTTCTGCGACGCATGGCACCTGGTGGACGAAGGACCGCTGTTCGTCGAAGCACTATACATGAAAAACCGCCCCCATCGCTCCTCAGCCCTCAGAGCAGTAAATTAGCGCACCCTTGTGCTCGTTCAGGAACGACAGGCCTGTGCGAAATTTTTTTTTCATTGCGTGGGGCTGCGGGCGCGCTCGCACGCATTTACCGAGTGTTTGTTGCCTCGCTGTCTAACTTTGTTTTAATGCGCGATGATTATATGGCCCATTGAGCGAAAATCCGTCATCGTCGGCGTGACTGAAAGGTGGTACCAAAAATAGCCGACGGCGCAGAGAGTAAAAACACGTACAAAATGCTCCATGTGACGTCCAATTGCTCAGGGAGATTCCTGTAAACGAAGTAAATTAATGGCTTTGAAGAGGAAATCTTGCCGAATTTTGGCCTGGGCAGGAATCGAGCCCGGGCAACCGGGGTATACGAGACGACCACGCTACCCCTACGCTGCGGCGGCTCTGTTTTTTTTTTTCTTTCATGGTATTCATTACAGTAGCATGCAACCCGATAAAACAGTCACCAGTTGTGCGCTGTCGTACAGTGGTGGGCGCAATGACAGCCACACGCAGAAAAGGCAGCGTTCATGCGTTGAGCGGAAACGTGAGTTGCACTTTACAAGGGTGGTAGGGATAGGCACCTCACCAGAATGCGGTACCAGTCTGGTTGAATAGTAAACATCCTGTAGTAAACATGTTTTAAGTGCACAGTCATCTGGATGAAATGCACCCTTGTAGGTAGAACCGGTTCGGCGTTGCGGTCCATCGCACGCATTTTCCACAAACTGTGCATTGTGCAATTCCCATGAAAATAAAAAGAAGCATGTCGAAAGGTGCATTATGATCAGAGGTCGGCAGCAGCTATCGCAAAGCATGAGCGTTGATTTTAAAGTCCTTCTTTAAAGTCTGTTGGAGGACATCCCCTCACGATTATGACTGACTAAACGTGTGGCCTAGTGCGTGCGTCATGGGGCACATGACGGCGCAGCCAATGGGGACAGGGTGGCGCCACGTCATGAGCGTACAAAATTACCGCGTCCGTGACGTTGAGAAGTCTACCAACGATATCCTGCTTTCGCATTTCCACATGTAGGCAGTCCTAAGTGTCTCTGCCGAATGGTTTATTCCCTTTTGTTTTCCTTCTCCCCATATAATGCAGCCAATCGGAAGGTTTTATGGTTAAGAACCCTGCCTACTGCACTCTTCTGTTTCCTCCTCCCCTTTTGTCATTCCTGTAATGCCTTTTAATGACTCAGGCCAATAGGACTTGATATGGCCTACTTGTTTGAAGATTGGTATTGTTGCCAAATGCTTATGCAACCACCAGTTAGTACGTAATGATTTGTGAGTATCCTTAAAGATGAATACTATTCCTTACTATGCTATGCTAAGCGGCGGTGTATTGTGTCGATCGGTATCTGTTTCTTAAATAACTTGTTTCCTCTCGCATTGCTATCCTTATCAGAAAGGCTGGTTGAAGCTACAGAGCTTATTGTTCTTCGAACTCGGACTCGCGCGGAGTTTATTTTATATCACATTTTGCTCAGATACGTCTTGCTAGTGTCACAGCTGCCGATCCCCCAGCGTGCTTTGCAATTTGGAATAATACTGTCCAAAACCACAAATTCGATAACATTTCTTTTTTTCAGGTACGTGGGTGTCACCTACACGGGAGTCGTGTACAAGCAGCTGGAGAAATTGGTACGTGCTTGCACTTAGCCTCTTTGGGTTTTCTTAAGCGGGGGCGAGGTGTGTGCATGGCTGGCACGTCCGTCATCAATCTGTCCCTTAGGCTGCTTGAGAACGGCTTTGCTGGCAGCGTTATTTGTGGGAGAAGTGATGTTCTTAGCCCCAGAACTGTGCCCGGGAGTTAAAGAACACTTTTCTTTTTGCCACTGGTCAAACTTTGCTTCTGTGTTCACCACCCTCTCTCTTTTACCCGCACGCTGCGATAGCTGCGAGAGCGTGTCGCCAGGAAGCTGTGTCCGGAGGTAGGTCACCGTTTTTTTTTTCAAAGCTTCCTTCCCCGGAACATTCTTTTTAGTGAATCAGTTCCACAGAAAACCTGAACGTGGGCGAACTTTTTTATTATTTTTATTCGTTCAGTTGTTGTTCTTTTTTGCATCGAACTTCCTACACGCTGCTCAATTCCGTGGAACTGATTCTCTTTACTCACGGCTCTAGGGCTTGGACTCGCTCGATTAATTGCACCTTGTGCAATTAATCTCCATCTCCATCTCCAATTGATCTCCATCTGCTAGCGTCCTGGTTGGCTCAGATGTAGATATTCCTGCTAGCATCTGACAACTTGAGACGCAGGTTCTACTTCTCAGTTAGCGCCCACTTTAGGCATTCATATTTCCTTAAATGTCAGGTTACCCAGTCAGGTTACCCATGAAGCGAATGGCGTTACATCAGTAGAAGTAGGTTTGTGTAGTGATTAATAAGTGGAAGGGAATAAAACTGCTGTAAACTTACCTCACGATGATCGGGTTAACCCGGTGCAATGACCGTACGTTGCCAGTGCACAGAGAACTTACTTTTTTTTTTTCTCGCGACCTGCTCCCCACCCTTTTGCACAGGCTGGCGCAGAGCTTCCAGCCAAGGTGCAGGAAGTTTGCGGCCAGGTGAATGCCATTGACTCGGCGGCGCAAGAGCTGTCGCAGGAGCACATCTCCATGGGTGCTGCCCTGTTTGAGCTGTACATGGCCCTGCAGGAGTTCGTGCGCTTTCGTGAACACATCCCGCACGAGTGAGTATAATCTTGCGGGAAACGTTTAGAGGTCGCTACGAAACTAGTTACTATCCGGGAATACACTGCTCGGGTCGAAACGCGTATCTGTTACGAGGCTCTTTGGGCATGGATGCCGATACTTAGGCAAAGCGTGAATGTGAGAGGCCAGGATACGAAGCCCTTTTGGTACGGCAACACACAAATAAAAACTGTGTTTACAGCAAAGTGCGCAAAAAGAAAGGACAAAAATAAGTGAAACTTACCGGCTTACGGTAATAACCCGGAACAAAAAAAAAGTCAGCATGACTTCATTCAAAGCGCTGATAGAGTATGACGCGAAGCGTGGTGGGAAATACACATGGAAAGATTGATCGCCATTGGAACAAAAGGGGACGACTAAGGGTGGCTGCAGTACGCGGTGGCTCAGCGGCCCAAGCAGGCAAATCCGGGCGACGGAGTTCGCAGTGTTTCCTGGTCGAGCCCAGGTGAACGCCAGGTACTCACACCAACGTCAGGCTTGCCGCTTCCAGTGGAGGCAGCGAAGAGGAGGCCACAGTTGCCCCAGAGGGAGGCGCCTTGGGCTCGGTTGGAGTCGCGAAACACGGGCCCGCAGCTTGACAGGTTCCTGAGGCATCCGATCCAGTGGCTTTATCTTCTCCCCTGCCTGGCTGGTATTCCTGTTGCTCTACCCACTCTGGCGGATCGGCCATGAATCGAGCGGGGAAAATACTGCTATCAATCTTCTTCGTTGAATAAATTCAAGGGAAATGAAATAGGTATCTTGCAAACAGGATTTAAAGTCTTTACTGTTACAGATATCAATAATAAATTGCATAAATTTTGCATAAAAGCTAATTATGTAGGCATAATAAATGTAAAGAAAAATTTGAGCATGCAGTTCTTTTTTGTCTCACGCAGAAACATGCAGAGGGCTTCACAAACGTTCCTGTGGCTGTAACCCGGTAGGGTAACCACAAGGGCAAGAATTAAAGGAAGAGCTGAATTTAAAGCCAAGGTTTTGGAAGGCTTCTTCTAAAAATATTTTTCCTTGACTAATGTAACGGCAGCATGTCAATAACGACTGTTGCAGAAATTCGCTTTCGTTACATAAAGGGCGCAAAGGTCATGCAGCCAGACCAGACCTGCGGAGGTAAAAGTTCGGCGGGGGGACTCGGCACCGTAGTCTCGTATTCGTTGCTTCAACTTTTATACTCGCACACCATTTCTTGTTCCAAGGAAAATTGATATGTGGGAATTCAGCCAATTTAGCATTGACAGCGATGGCTGCGGGAAGTTATTTGCAGTAGTATATTTTCTCGATCGCACCGCAGTGATGAAAGCTGACGTATAGGCAAAATGGGAATTATAGGACCACCGTGGCATGCTACTACACGAGTGCATCTCCATATTCGTCTAAGGCTAGGCCTTTGTGGCTTGACACCGGCACTAAAGGGACCGAGACGTCAGTGTATTGGGAGAACAAAATGTAGACTGTTTTCAATGAATTTTACAAGTTTTTGGGGATGAGGTTAGTGAATTGGAACAGGGAGAGACTGGTCAAGAAGAGACTGGTCTCGCGACCTTCCTGTTCTAATTCTCGTTTCTTTTGTTCTTTCGTCGGAGACTGTAACTCTATAATTACCCGTAGCGTTCTTGTTATATTGCGCCTACACTCGCTCCTGGCCACACAAGTTCAAGTTCATTTATCTACCACATACATGGAGTTTAACATAAGTGGTTGGGACGAGGGAAAAAAAGCTGCATTAAAAACAGCTTGACTAGCCCCAGGATGTTCGTCGTCGTCTTCTTCACAGAGCTGTCATTTGGCGCCGTGGCAGGGTGTTGTCTTTCTTCTCCTTCCCAGACTAACCAGCAACTCGCACAACATACGCGCACATCGCTCATGAAAGTACCCAAGTAGCCACTGTACACTCCCACATCGTACGCGCTTATGCGTACGATGCGTGCAAGCACGCACTATGGGAGAGCAAACACCCCGTTGTCGTGAATGTGGCTTATGCGAAACATTCGCCACCTACGAGGTGCAGGGCGCACCACGACACCCGCAGGCTTGCTTCTAGCTGTCGCACGTTACAATCGCTCAAAGAAATGTCGGCTGCTCCAAAGATGATAGAAAGTAACACACAATGGCTGACCAGACGTCATTGCTTTCAGGGACTGGCCGCAGCTGACCATGCTGAACTACCACCTGTGGTTTGCCGACTCGGTCCAAGGGTGGTTCGCCGTCGCCAAGGTCAAGGCCCGGCAAAGGATACGCAAGGCCTTGGAATTAGACAGGGTACGCTCATAAGAAAAACAAAAGGAAACTTTGCCAGATGTGTGTCATTCTGGCTAACTCGTACATTAAAGATAGCGAAGCTTTATAGGTGAGTTGTCCCGCCCATCGTAGGTATACTAGGGATCTGTCTTGCAGCTGCCCAAAAATCTACCCAAAACTTTGCAAACGTATTATTATATCTGGTGCGATTCGGTCTATCGAAGCGTATTGAAATACTTCGCTATATCGGGGAAGAGCAGTCCTATACCACCTGATATATGCTCCGCAGGCTTCTGCTCGTTGCGCCAGCTGTATACCATCGTGGGCGCCTGGCTGCGCCTTCCGTAGGGCTGGTAGGACTGAGTTGTTTCTGGTTGTTCTTAGTAATACGATAGCACATCACGAATGCCGGCGTCTGGCGTCGGGTTCTTACAGGCACCCTGCACTGTAAACCCGTGTGCTCCTATAAGTACCCTTAAAGGTGCAAATCGGTCTATAATTCGGACCTTTACACCCGAGGACATGAGGGCGTAAGCTAGAGACAAAAAGCACCCTTAATGGTGTAAAACTGTTTACAGTGTCGACGTATGGTCGCTTCGGCGCTCCAACGCAGGCTGCGGTGCTGGCTCTTATTTCATCAACGTCAGATACCTCCCACATCGTCGCCGCCCGTCGCACTAAAACCATTGCAGAAGTTCGGTTAACAGTTCGTTGTCAGATCGCGCAAAATCAACAAGGTATTTGCAGCGCGGTATTTTTCCGGAGTGTCTGTTGTCTTAAGCCAAGGAAAGGCGTAGGGAAATTTCGTGTTTTAAGTGTCACGCATGCGTGGCGGCTACAGTTTATTCCGCGTAATCCCGAGTCTACTGAATAAGCTTTGTTCCTCAGATTTTTAAAACTCTGGTCTAGGCACGGATGACTCCGTATCCGGGAACTGAAAACGCGACATCAGGATGGCACAGCTGCCGAGCCTTTACGCCGTAAGTGTTACAGTAAGCGTACTGAATTCCGCTAAACTGTGGCAGCTGCAAGTAAGATAAACATGAGGTTGCACCTGAAATGTGATAAAATATTCGAAGCAATAGGCATTTTTCGGTGCGAGCTTCGCAAGAGTTTACCCCTGCTTCATTAAAAAAAAACAACGTTCACGTGTCTTCTCAAACGAAAGGTACACACTAACAGAGCATAGCATCGTTTGGCATGACTGTCTGTTGAGAAAATTGCAAATTGGCTGAAAATATCACATTTTCCGCCAATATAAAATTGTGTTTATGGTCGACCCCACAATTTAGGTGTTTGTAAAGTAAAAAAAAAAAGCGATATCGTTGTGACCTCCTTCTTCCCGTTGTCTTTCTGTGTGCTTACCCACCACGCTTGGATAGAGGGTGAGTTGCTGCATCACGCACATGTCTCCTTGCCACTGCGTACTATATGTCCCCATCCTTGAAGCATGCAATATCTGCAAACTACACTTGCCGCTCTTGCTTATGCTTGTACTTTTTTAGCTCCCCAAACCTTCCCTAGGCTTTGGCTGTTCGTGTACGTAGATGTGGCTAGACCATTTGAAGTGCGTGTAGGTTTACTGAAATCTTTCTATGTGCAGTGGAATAACTGCTCGTGTTTCCATGTGTATCTTGTACGAATACATTCGTAGTTCGAAGGATAACATGCAAAGTTCTCGCTATTTCTGTAAGCCCACAGTGTCGAAAAGTAGGAGTTACTGCTTTGAATGCAGAAAGTTTCAGTATGCTACCGTTTGTTGATATGGGATGTTGTTGCAGGTGCTTAGAGCATGTAACTTCATAGGTGCCTCAGAGCTATTGTATATAGGTAAGGGCTCACTCAGAAAAGATTCCTATGGCACTGAAAAATATCAGCGCAGGTCAAATTAGTTTGATCACTGATTTACTTAAGCGCTGTGAAAAAACGTAGTCGCGTGTTTTGGTAGAGTATCAGATGCAGTATGGTCTGTACGGGAGTGCCTCTGATGCTGCAATCAACTGGCAACTTAAAGCGTTCACCACCAGCCCTACCCCAGAGACAAACTACAGGACCCGTACTAACAAAAACTTCATAAGCTAAAATTGCTCGTAAGATAAAATTCGTAAAAGTCCGGATGCTTGAGGTACTGGCGTAAAGTAAAACTGTGAAGGCATTTGCGAACGAAACAATATGGGAATTTGGCCCCACATTGTCGTGGATTGATTCTTTCACACACACGCCCTGTTTAAAAAAGCCCTTCTTCCCGATCACTGCCATATCCAGTAACTTAATACGACATGTAGGAAAAGGCTTTGCCTGTCCAGGTGAGTGAGCACTCTGGGGACCAATTGCAATGCATGCTCACTGACTTGGACAGGCAAAGCAGAACGGTGATTCTAAAGAATTCATCTGCAGAGAACTAAAGTAATGATTAACAGTCTCGGAAGAGAACAGCACCTTACGATAGGTAGCGAGGCACTGGAAGTGGTAAGGGAATACATCTACTTAGGGCTGGTAGTATCCGCGGATCGGGATCATGAGATTGAAATAATCAGATGAATAAGAATGGGCTGGGGTGCGTTCGGCAGGCATTCTCGGATCATGAACAGCAGGTTTGCCATTATCCCTCAAGAGAAATGTGTATAACAGCTGTGTCTTACCAGTACTCACCTACGGAGCAGAAACCTGGAGGCTTACGAAAAGGATTCTACTTAAATTGAGGACGACGCAACGAGCTATGGAAAGAAGAATGATGGGTTAATTTTAAGGGATAAGAAGAGAGAAGATTGGGTGAGGGAACAAACGCGAGTTAATGACATCTTAGTTGCAATCAAGAAAAAGAAAGGGGCATGGGCAGGGCATGTAATGAGGAGGGAAGAAAACCGGTCGTCAGTAAGGGTTATGGACTGGATTCCACGACATGGAAGCGTAGCAGGTGGCGGCAGAAAGTTAGGTGGACGGATGAGATTAAGAAGTTTAATGGACAACATGGCCACAATTAGCACATGACCGGGGTGGTTGGAGAAGTATGGGAGAGGCCTTTGCCCTGCGGTGGCGTAGCCAGGCTTATGATGACGATGATGATGATGTAGGAAAAGCGGGTTTTTATACATTAGCCTATATGCTTCATATCTGATTATTGTATGCGGTTTATACGGCATATGGGCATTTGGGCATATCGGCAATAGGTCGGCCGTGGTGGTATACGCAGAAACGACAAATTTAGCCTAGAGCTACGATACCTGAGGAGATCGAGGTTGTGCTAACGAAGCTTAGTGGCCACTGGAAAACAAAGACGGACAAAACCAAACCATGAAAAATAGCAAATGTTAACGGGCAAGCTTGTATGAAAAAAAGAAAGTGATCTCACTTGTTTTTTCTTGTTTCTTGTTTCGCGGTCACGGACATGAGCGTAAAGCTGAGGGGAAATGAAGGCAATTATTCTCGCTGGCTCATTAAAAGTTCTCCTAAGAACTGAGCAAGAGCCTAGGAAGTTCAAATAATAATATAACAGAATGAGTTTTGCTCCTACCGCGGCCGCTCGATATTTCCGATGGCGTGGTCCAGGTGCGCCTGGCGCGATCATAACGAAGAAAGGCGCCGTGGTGGGCCAGCAGATTAGGAGCCTAATGGAAAATTCGATTCGCTTATGCGTATGTTCTTACAGGGCGATGCATGAAATAAAGACGCCGTCGATAAGCGATGTGCCGCATGATAACAGTGTGTAGGTGACGCCCTGACCTAACGATAAGGCGCGCACATGCGGCTTCATTTCGCCACTGCACCGTTGGCGAAATGTCAAATGGATCCGCCTCGTATGCAAGAGGGACTGCGTTCGAATCCACCGCTTTTCAAATGGGCAAAAATGTCCCACGACGTGGCGCTATGCTGCTTGCGAGAGCTTCGCATCTAGACATCGGGCCCTGCAGAGATTTCCGGCCGTCGTCTCTGGGCACCCCTTGTCCAATCACAGAGGGTCTTGTTGCAGCGCATCCGCTACGGCTGTGGCCGGCAGACTAGAGGTGCTGACGGGTGGCCACGGGTGTAAAAATAGGTTCCAGCGCTCTCCGGATCGGGTGCTCGTCCGATGGGAGACCACAACCCGTGGAAAGAGTCGTTTCTGCCCCATCCGAGGGCGTCCCGACCTTAGTAGGTGCATCGGGACGCCGCATGGGAAATTGCCGCCGTTGGAGCGTCCCAGATCTCCTTTTGTCAGGGTTTTGCGTTACCCGTAGGGTTCGACGAGATTTGGATAGCAAGGTCTTCTTTCTCAGCGCATTAGACCCCTATAAAAAGCCGACTATCAGGCTACCTCTGCCCATTTGGATAACCGGCCTATGGGTAACCGGCGGCAACGTGGATTTTAACCCAGGACCTCCCGCAGCCGAGGCGTGTATTATGCTTTCAATAAAAGTTAATGCTAAAAGAAATTGAATGGCACATGCGGTTCACAGGTTTATCACTTAGTAAAAGAAAAACTAATTCACGATCCTCTGGTGCATGGTGCAACATTGTCAAAGAAGCGCGCTGTCAGGACAGGCGTTGAAAAAAAAAAAAACTCAGTCGCCCGTAAAGGGTCTCTGAATGCGAAACAGCAATGGTTTGACAGTGCCAAGGATAACTAATGCATTCTCTGTCATGAGCATAATCACAGTACAAGCTGTAAGCACGTGCCTTCTGCGTGAAAACAACTTTGGATACTTGACTTGATAATCTGTTTATCTGTTAGCCTTATTACAGATGTAGAACTAACCCTGCCTTACTTGCAGTGCAGTTATTATTGATAGCTCTTAACAGTGCCAGCGATTCCGAAACTTCCTCTCATAGGTTTCGAAAATGCGGAGTGCTATACGCTCTGCTATTTAAGTTAGTCAAATGCATATGTTTTTTTTCTTTTATCCGCGGAAGCTCTCTCGACACCAGAGAATATGCTTAGGCACAAGATTATATGCACTGTCCGCGTGCCTTTATTAATAATAGCAGCAAAAGAGAGTAAGTGATTGCAGTCTCTTCTGATACCACATGAATGCAATTCACTAATTGAGCCAACGTTAAGAAACGTTTTTATGCTGTTTTATTACCTTGGTCGCTTACTTGAATTACACCACGTAAGCAAAGCTGGTACCATAAAACCTCCGCCAAAACGAAAATGCGCGAAATAACCACTTTGTCAGCATTGCTGGTTAGTGCATCCTGGTAATGCGTAGGCCGCGTATTTACAAAAAGGAAAGAAAAGTAACAATCTTACTCTACGGCTGTTCGTAAAATCAAGTCCCAGCTAATCGCTATGCTGGAAATATTAGCAAATGTGACTTGTCAGTGGCAACCAATTCTTACTAATAATGACCACTGTGAACTCGGCCCCAGCTTTTAAAGGCTTGAAACCAGGCACAGAAGAAACAGCGCTCTAAGCTCGTTCCTTCTCTTTCATGTGTTGCCCTGTTAAACTCTGCCCTTTAACGAGTTCAGTGGAGCTGTTCGTTTGCTTTTCGATGCGTGTAATTTAGCCACATATAGAACCTGCCTACCCTTCCAGTGTTTGCTTTGCGTTCCCGTTATTGGAGATGCCACACCTTGAACATATTGCCTTGGAATCCTTGACGCATGCGTCATTTCCGGTACATATTTCCTCTGCTTATGCTCTAGAACCATATCATTCCGAAGTACACATATATACCTTCCTGGGCTGCTTCTTGTTGGCCAGCTTTCTTGGACACGAGTTTGAGTGTGACGTTTCTATGTTAACACAAATCATCTTGTGCACAGGTCATGCATTCTTACTAATAATCATCACGATCACGCTGATTCCAGCCGAGCAAGGCAGTGTCACGTGAAATTTAGCATTTTCTTGGATATTCGCACATAATTTATGATGAAACATGTTCATTATTTAATTTTGAGTTCGAAGCTTGCTACATATCGGATTCATTTGGAACTAATAAATGAAGAAAAAAAATACTTACGCTAATGCAGACGCTTTTTCTTATGTGTTTGTGATGATGAGTTTGTTATTATTAAACCACGTTCATTGTTCGTAGTGTGAGTATCTTTAATTCGTGGTAGCCTCAATTTAAGTGCGCGTCTTATGAATGCTGCAGAAGCGTAAGGCGACTGTAGAAGACATTGCCTTTAACTGACAGGCGTCAATAATTGAACTAGATAACGCAGGCAAGGTGAAAATTCGACCTCTATATGTTATCTCGTTCGTTGACAGTGTTTGTCCGTGTATATTACGTCTACAAAGCAGTGCGCGTTGCAATTGATATGTTAGAAATGTAGCACGAACAGCAGCAGTAGTTACCAACAAAATACAAAACACCAGCGATGCATGGCTGCTTCAAGTGGAAGCATAGAAATATAATTTTCAGTATAGTTTTCGTAGGAAAATCAAAGCGGCATGTTACATGTAGAAGGCATAGTCTATAGGTGCCATCATCAAAAAGCATTTGCAAGTTGGACAGGTTGATACTGACGCTTTGTATCAAGCATACATATATGAATCGGTTAGGGACAGTTGTGCAGTTTTTTTTTGTGCCAGACATTTCCGCTACTTTTCTGCAGCGGTGGTCCAAGAAAGTTGACGTCACTTCCTGCCGTATTCTATCCGCCATGCAATTCGCGAAGCAGATTGCTCTCCGTTTTCTTGAAGTGCCTGCCTTTAGTTGGTTTGCGTCGCAGGTACAGTTTGCATGTCATCTATTTGCAAAGCGACTTCTTCGTTCGTTATCGATGATATATTTGCGTGACATTTATATTTACCTGACGTAAAAAAATTTCAATGACATCGTGCGGTGTCAAATCTCAGAAAAAAAAGTATTTATACTAGAACATTTGAGTTAGCTGACATGCTGCAAGACTACATCACTGATAACTGAGTATGATGAGATCACGTACAAGCGCTTGCTTGTAGGAGATTATCTGCAGGTGGGTTTAGCGGCACGTGAGATTTCTTGATAGGGTGGCACTTACTGGAGCCTGACATCGCCGCGCCTATATGAATTTTTATTAGGCTTCTCAGTAGGTTTTCGTTGCCTTTCGAGACATTCAACGCAGTGTCAAAACTAGCAGTCTTTATCAAATTTTGGAGAGGGAGGAAATCGACGCTGAGTGCTCCGAAGGTTCGGGCACACGTTTTACGAAGATAGAGCAATATGTACAGGATCGGCATGGCGGCGAGAATACGGGCCGCCCCTGGTTGAGCCATGTGTCCTTGCGAAAACCCTGTTCCTGACTGCCTGGCTTTCTCTTTCCCTCCTTACCCCCTTCGCCGTCTCGCTGGGAAATTGCAGATGCCTGCCGGTTTTTTACTGAATAAGAAGAAGGTACAGTGACCCTGCGCCGTGCATTCAGCCCGTTATGTCAGTGCTCCGGTGCTCGGCTGTAGTGCTGCATGTCGTGTCTGCATGTGCGCTGGTGTCACGTGGGTGTGTGTGTGTGTAGATGTGGCGAAGAAAGATAGGTTCTGCCTCCTAGTTCGCTGCAGAAGCACCGAAGAAGCCAGACACTCGAGAAGCTTGAAACAGTCGTTGAGTTGTTCACCGTGGAGAAATACTATTTTTTTGTATATTGTACACTTTCTTTTATACTGTCAGTATTGGTGTGCCAGTTGCTCCGCCACTATCCCCACCACGGATGGTGATGCTGGATGATGTTCGCGGATCCTGTTTTTTGTTTCATATGGATGTTGAACAGCGAAAGAAAACTGTCCTAGAATCGAGAGTAGCACGAACTTACAAAAATGAAACCCATTGGAGATTCTTCCTTCTCTCGGGAGAATTACGATTTCTCGTTTTGGAAAACTGTGATCGCGTCGTGGATTTCAACAGAACTGACTTGTCCGGTTCAAAAGCGTGCCTTTACGTCACTGTCACGCCGTATGACTTTTGCTGGATCGTTCATAAATTTCCAAGTACGTTTGAGGGCTACGCGAGATACTACCGCAATCCAAAATGCACGGTTGTCTGCAACCTTCTTACTTGTGAAGACATTGGTGGACTCGCACTGGAATTTTATGCACGCATTGCGGCCAGATTGACTCACTGTGTAAGACAAGGTATTACTTGTTCGCCGCTACGCTCGAGCACTGTGGCATGTGGTTTGTCCAGCGCACAACAATGCCGTGCTGCTGTACCGTGTCATACTTCTGAATTTGCTTGAACACTTCTTCCTCGTTTGCGCGTTGTCGTCTATTCGTGCTAGCGCGCGCGTCTCTGTGTGTATTTGTGCGCTTTTGTGTGCGTGTGTTTTGGATGACAAGCAGGGGGGACGTTGTGTCGAGTGTTGAACGACGGCCACCGTGAATCTCACGTTCGGGTAAACTTGCTCATTAATTTCGTGTACTTCTCTGTTCTCCCACTGGCGCGCTCAGATCAAGTGCATCGATTCTTACGTCCAGCACAGCACTTCGGCTGTCGATACAACCACGTGCTTCAACCAAGTGAGTACCACGTGCGCCCTATGCTTGTAGAGCGGTTAGGCACTCGTTAGGAGCCTGTGACGGAAACAGTGTGCAAAATGCTATCGAGGTAGTTAGTGAATTTAACGACGGCGTGGAAATTGGCGACCAACGCGCAATTGTCGTATCATTCATGGATGACGCTGCATTTCTGCCGTCAAGGCAGGCGTTTGGGCCGTAAGTTGAACAAGTATGAAACTCGTTTTGATCATACGCCTCAAGCATTAGCTCTGCAGATCAATTTGAACCTATTTGTTCGAAAGCCCATTAGGTGTTAACGAAATTTTGTGCTATTGCTGCGTATTTGTTTCATGGTTTATCGATGATTTGTGAAACTCAACATCCACGTTAAGATGTACCTTTAAAACTCGAAGTGAATTTTATTGAAAGTAACTCGACTATTTGAGGATTTCTATAGGCACACTCGTTTGATGAAATCTTTGCTTACTTCTAGGTGTATTCATACCTTGTCATAAAGGCAGGCTCATATTGCTCAACACACGAACGTATTGCTACCCGTCAGTCATGAACAATGATTTGCATTGTCGGAAAATGTGCAGAAACTTGTTTCTGCCAAAATACAATCGCAGATTTTCTAACCGCATATATAGAGCGCTCTTGTACGTTAACCATAAGTTGAATGCTAATATTATGCGATTTAAATTATTTCCCGTTATTGGATATCAGGAAGAGTGCGGCTAAGCTGGCTTTCATTTCTGTGGACCTGGACGCACTATGTATTTTTTTTTCGGGTGGTAAGGAGGACTGTGCAGCAACTGATAAGCACAGCGAACTCGCACAGATGACTGTAGCCTTCAATGCTCTTCATTGTGCTGCACATAATGCAGTGCTGCTGTATTATGCAGGGATCGTGTTTATGTACTCTCTCTCTCTCTCCCTACTTTTTAATTCTTTCCACCTTCCCCGTCCGCCACTGTAGGGCCGTACCGAGGCGGATTTTCTGTTCTGGTTAACCTACCTGCCTTTATCCTTTCTTTCTTATGCCTCTCTTCTTTTATCTTATATGATATCTCTTTAGACCTTTCAACAGTCACATCTGTTTGCCCAGTGCGCCTCATAAGGCTTACGTTCAATTACAAGCCGGCTTGCTCCAGTTACTTCTCTTTCTTGTTTTCAGATCAAGCAGTTTTGGAGGCAGCTAGCATGGCCTGATCTTAAAGGATCTTACCCTTTCGTCTTCAAAATTCTTGAGGTGGGTGCCCATTCTAGCGAAGCAAATCGCGTACTCCGCTTCCGTTACCGCTGTTTACATCGCCGAGTGTTTTAATATTGCTTATACAGTTCTAGAAATGTCGATGATGCTTTGTACTAAACCTAACCACCGTTACCCTTAGGGGTAAGGTATGAATTGTTGTAGGGGCCAAATCAAATTTTATTTTTTTGCCGATATTTTGTGGCAAGTAAACATGATGAGAAGAGTACAGACGACATGGGAACAAATGACATTAGAACATACGTCACGAAGACATTTTTTAGGCTTGTAGCGCAGCTCAGAAAGAACAAAAAGGAAGGTGGAAGGGGTAATGAAAAGGAACGGAGAACAAAGTGAGCGCTAACTTGCTCTTTCTGAGCTGTGCTACAAGTCTCAAAAAGTCATGATATACCAACTGGCCTGAACTGCCACGCTTTTGTCGCGAAGACTGATGGCACGATAACAGACGACTTGGTAACAGACGATACGAGAGCGTAGCGTACGAGAAATGACGGCAAGATAACAGACGACGCAAGAACATCCAGTGCGAAAAGAGAACGCACGAAAAGTGCGCGAAACAAAATCTGATAGTCTTGTCGAACTCTCGAGTCAGATGTCTTGGTGTGAGCCAAGCGGCCAGAATGAGTACAGTTCTTTTTTCAATGTTGCCCTCATTGCAGGTGTAGATTGAGCTCACTGTCATGTGCACCTGGATTTTTTACAGCCCCGGCCATGGCGACCGCATTTCAATGGGGTCGAAATGCAAAAACATCCGTGTACTTATGGTTATGTGCATGTTAAGGTATCCCAGGTGGCCAAAATTAATCCGGACCCATCCACTACGGCTGGCCTCACAATCAGATGGTGGTTTTGGCAAGTAAAACCGCATAATTGAAAAAAATAAACATCTTTAAGTTAGCCATTAAACAAACATATGCGCTTAATGGTTAAAAAGTTCTACTGAGTAGGAAGGTGCTATATGGTGTTTTTTAAACCACTTCTTTCTATAGCACCTTAGGGCCCTGAATGTATATTTAATAAGTATATACACAAATAAACCGTTGTCACCATTAGCTCTTAGCTGCCTGTCTCAGCTTCCTGTTGTACGATTCAAGCTGCTTCACGAGATTGAATAATTCAGTGAATAACTAAATATTTGATTCATTCTTCCGTTTTAACGGAATAAGAGCTCCCGAATAGTTTTGACCGCCACGGGCTCCCTAATGTACAGCTAAATTATTTATACGGTTGTTCTTGCAAATCGGCCTCATCAATATGCAGCCGGCATGAAGGATAAAGGGCATTTGGGCGTACTTTTTCCGATTGTGCCGTATTTGCTAAATTTCACATTGCATTTTATTCACTTGAACTTTATGCCGTTTTGCCAGTGAGACGGAAATGGACGACATTGCTCGTTATTTTTGAGTTGTGTTGCGTGATGCTTGAGGTGATTTTGGGACGTGTGTCCTTTTTTAATCAGTGCAAGTTGTGTTAAATTCACCGTTAGGAAAGCACGTTTTAATTTGCAGTTAATTAGAATATGCCAGCCGATCTGCAAAAATATGCACATTTGATTACATAGGCAATTTACGACTGAAGACACACGTTGCTTCTAAGCGAGCGCGATGTGTTAATTGCAGGTTTAAGAGGAAGCTTTAGCTCGGGAGCTTCTATCAAGATACACGGGGAAGGAGGAATAATTTTTGCGGGAAACCAGCGCAGCAAATTTGTTGATGTTTGTCGCACCTAAAAGAAAAAGTTAGACTCTAGTGACAGTTGGTTGCGCATTTCCGATTTAGGCCGTGACTACATTAATAAAAATTGGCAATAATCCCGAATTTCCAGAAAACGATACAATCAAGCTTAGAACTCTGTAACTCAGCAATGAGAAAAAAACCATATGACAATGCGGTAAATAGCACCGAATAGTAAATCTAAAGCGGACGAAATTGATATATTGGGCATGGCTGCCAAATAACCGATTATGATGTGAGTAGAACTTTCGCAATGCCCTTTTAAGCAGTGAAAGAATTTAACGTAAGATATAAATCGACATATCAAATTTCGTCGCTTTAAATGCTCTGACGGATGCAGTTTACAGAACTGGGATATATGTTCCTGGTGCAGAGCTACGAATTTGTAAACTTCGTCTTTCTATTGTTTTAAGTGTGAAATGCTTTAAGCTCCTGTTGTCGGCGACCTTCAAGTAACTTTGATCCAAAAGCCAGAGCCGTTGACCGGACGCTCAAACAAGAACATACGGGCTAGTTTCCAGAACGAAACGAAGTCATCCGCACAACCATTCTAGACTTAAGAAAATGAGGTCTCATGCGCCCAACCGTTTGTACAAGACCGCATTATCATACGCTAGTTACTGCCCAAACAAGTTACGAAAGATAGTGCATCCGAGTTCGTCCTACTGTTTTTTCAAAATATCGCATCAAGCGATATTGTAGGGCGCTGAATTTTTATTTGTCATTTCCAATGGCCACATTCAACGGACACATACAGTGCACCACACAATTCATTGTCATTTTTTGGCACTGAGACAGGTTTGCCCGTGCTGTTTTAAACGCCAGCGGTCCGTGAGTTCCGCGGCACGGGTTTCGCGTCGCCTCGAGAGATGGCGTCACCCTGCGTGGCGCCTCCTTCAAGCGCTTTTGTTCTTCTAGCTCAGCAGTGCGCTCGGTCTCCCTGGCGTCTTTCGCTGCCTGTCGTGCCGCCTTCAGCCGGTTTTCTTCTAGTTCTACAGCGTCGATACGGACCAGTGCACAGTGTGGTGCGGTGGCTGGGCCGTTGCTAACATGGGGCCCTATAACGTAAAACTATTCCAATATCTTTCTATTCCAATCTCCTGACGTCAAAGTTCCTGACGTCAAATGGGCAGCAGCCATTTTTATTCCTTTCGGAATGGGGCAGCCTGTGGCTATTCCAAAGAAAATTCAGTTTTTTTCGGCGTATTAATGCATATTTAACGCGTACACGTCACTTACACGCGGTAAGTTATTGCAGTTTTGTGAGGTCGCGCGACAGACGGGTGAAGATTGTTCAGCCCGAAAGCTTTTGACCAATAGCCGAGGGCTAATGGCGAAAAGGCGTCCAATCAGGAATAACTATTTTTCTTTTGTACGGCCAAATCATGCATAATAAATGTGTACCTGTCATATTAGATGGGGCGCTATCGCGGTTTTCGTGACGTCGCGTGACAGACAGGTGAACTGGGGGTGGTCAAAAAGTTTCGCGGAGGGTTGATTGCAGAATTCGAATAGAAAAGGGGCCCTATAACCTAAAACTATTCCAATATGTTTCTATTCCAATCTCCTGACGTCAAATTTGCGTAACCACCAACGCAAGCACCGGGCGGTCACCCGCAGGGTTGTCTGAACAGACCAATCAAACGCTCTCCTCGTTCATAGGAGGTCACTTTGTTTGCTTGAAAAACGAATAACATTGCCTACACTGAGCGGCTTGTCGTATCTAATTGGCTGACAAGAAGCGAGGAGGATGCTCAAGTGGAGAGGGATTCGATGGGGCCGAGCCACTGCACTGAAAGTCGATAACCGCATGAAGAGGGTGATGCCGGCGTTTGGTCGGCTTTCCCTTACTTAGCTTGCGGTGGCTGGTCGAAAATCGCGGCGGCATGCAACTGAAGCTCAAGAATGACGCTAAAACGGACCCTCAGCAAAGAAGAGGTGGCAGAATGAGGGGGTAAACGTGCCGAAAGAGCTCGAAAACGTTACACGGCCACGCAGGAAGTTTTATTATACGGAAATACAGCCGTGCTCCCCGGCAAGTGCGAGTAGCCAGCGTCTGAGCGATCGGCGGCAGCCATCTTTTATTGCTTTCGGAACGGGGCAGCCTGCGCCTATTCCGAAGAAATTTCAGTTTTGTTTGGCGTATTAAGGCATCTTTATCGCGTACACGTCAATTTGACGTGGTGAGCTCTTGCGGTTTTGTGACGTCGCGTGACAGGCAGGTGAAGTTGGTGCAGCCCGAAAACTTTTTACCAATAGCCGACGGCTAATGTCGAAAAGGCATCGAATCAGAAATAACTCTTTTTCTTTTTTCTGTCAAATCATGCATAATCAGTGTGTACACATAATATCAGGTGGGGAGGCATCGCGGTTTTCGTGACGTCGCGTGACAGACAGGTGAAATGGGGGTGGTCGAAAAATGTTTTTAACCAATCGTGGAGGGCTGATAGCAGAATTGGAATAGAAAAGTTTGGAATAGTTTTACGTTATAGCGCCCATGCACTACATACGTTTTCACGTAGTGGCTAATATCACCTCCAACCGATTTTCTTTGCCGGTTGCTATTTCATGCTTTTATCTACTCTCGATTACGGGAGAGCGAGGAATTTTTTTTTTCATACTTGTCAATTCTTGAAAATGTCTTCCCAGAATTTGAGCCCCTAAGTCGAAATTTCGCTTCAACTGTCACTGGAATTTAGGTTTCTCTGTTAGACGCAACACATTTCATTAAAATTGATCCAGTGGTTACTTATAGAAAATCAGTCCAGCGCTTTACCTGTACTTAAGTAGGCGGCATCGGAATTGGGCCGACGCTAAAGCTTCGATGGTCATAATAGTTTGAACGATTTTGTAACCGAAGGTTTGTTTCAGGTAGCACGCAAAAAAGTGAGGACGAAGAAGACAGTGATGGAGCTGCATTGATCTGCGTGTCCCCTTGGCTATGGTGTTCGGCTGCTGAACATAAAGTCGCGGGATCGAATCCCGGCCACGGCGGCCGCATTTTGATGGGGGCGAAATGCGAAAACACCCGTGTACTTAGATCTAAGCACATGTTAGAGAACGCCAGGTGGTCGAAATTTCCGGAGTCCTCCACTATGGCGTGCCTCATAACCAGCAAGTGCTTTTGGCACGTAAAACCCCATAATTTAATTTTTTTTTGCGTGTGCCCTACTACTATAGTACTAAGTTTGCCATTGTCTCTTGGTTCGCTTTGCGTACTCGTGAGTTACGCATACCGATTCTTAACTGAACCATCATTTTCAATTTGTAGAAGCCCAGAGAAAAGGCGTATGGCACTTCGTGAAGTCCCGTCGGAAACAAACTAAACCCACGGGAAGTGTTCTTTATGCGACGGACGCGCCAGATTGTGTTCGATTAGAGTTGCGCAACCTCATCTATCGGCCGGCGCTGTCAGAAAAACACTCTGTCCTTCTATTTCAGGCCGTCTGCGACGGAGCCATGTTCTATGCCAACCTGTGCCACCAGAAGCTCCTCAATGCTGGCTACTATGACGAAGAAGGCCAGTTCGACGTCTCTGAAGAGGTTTGTGCGCTTTGAGTTCACAGTAGATAGCGGAACGCTGGGCACGTGTCTTCAACATGCGTAGAATAAGACGAGTGCTGTAAATTAGTTGCAGTGCAGTTTTCGATTTTTGCGCTTCGTTACTGGAGCGAGGAGTTACCACTCCCGTTATAACTTGTAACCTAGCTATTCGCAAGGGTTGTGGATGGTAAAAGTGGAACGCAATCGAAATAAGTAGTTTGTTGCATTGTAGCGATTGGTATCACTACATGAAGCCCTATCAGTGGCTGTCCGAGAAAAAAGAAACATGCTTGCCTGTACGTACGCCCCCGTTATATTGAACTTTCGCCTTGCGAATCTTCAGTGACATTCCATGCGGTAGTTATTTATTTCTGAGTATGTCGTTTAGTTTCCATTTCTGTATTCATTTCGTGCGTATCTTGACTTGGGCTTTGGCGATGCTGTCTTGTGTTACCTGCGTCACCGTACAGCACCGCCTTGATAACTTACACCATTACAGTTATTTGCAAGCCATCGTTTGCCTTTGTCTACTAGATTAAGCAGGTACTCTCCATTGTTTGATAGCTTAATTGAGAGCTTTCAAAAATGGAAATTGGCCATTTGAGTGCTGAAGTACGATGAGCCTGAATAATTGCTGTTTTAATAAGTCTGGAAAATCATTTCTAATACGTATTGTATAACCAAAGAGACTCAACCGAATTCTTGGCTACAGCAAGCCTCAAAAATCTCCTATCAGAAATTTCTTACTGCCCATGATATTCTGTGATCGGAGTCTCAAGAAGATTTTGCAAGACAGCATAAACTTCTATCCAGTGAATTTGGTCCAGCCTGGCCAAATTCACAGGATAAAAAAAATTGCTCATTACAGTTCCAAAGCTATCGCACATTCACCATTCGCAGCGGATGATAACCCTTTCCCGTTGTGAACAATTTTTGACTTTGTTCGTTTGCGCTTAACTCGGATGCCTCATATTCCACATTTGCAGTCCACGTGTAATTTGCCATTGCCGTTCTTGCTGATAGCTTCCTGCTTAACACGTTCGGTGCGACAACTACCCTAGTCAGGCATAGTTCCCGCGTTCGACAGTGTGGCCAGGATCACCGTTTCTCCAACTACGTCGTCTATGAAGCATGGTGCGCTGCCTTTGGAACCGTATTCAGCAAAGGTAGCTTACGGCTGCTTGTCCTAAGTTCATCTAAATTTGTCCTGTATTGTCCCAACTTTTCTGGCCTTTCGCGCACTTCACTTCGCTATTCAATTATTCCTTTATCCATACTGCTTTCCTTACGAAGTGCAATTGCTGAACAACCTCAGCACACTTTGCTCTTGAGCCGACCAACCTGCATTCGAGTTGCACAGAACCGTTTATTTGGCCTCAACGAAACGCCTAATAATGTGTGGGCAACAAGGATAACACGTATAACCGTCATCGTTCCCTCTCAATTCGGTTGCAGGTGTGCATCGTGATCAACAACATGGAGTACGTGCGGCGAGCGCTCAAACCACTGCACGCCGAGCTCGACCTGGAACCCATCATCGCAGCCATCGAGCAGGCCGAGGGCGACCGCGCCGCCGACAAGTGCCGAGCCGCGTTCCAGGCTTTGCTGCACAACGCCGACGAAGACGTCGTCCACAAGATCCTGACCATAATCGCGGGGCTATCCGAGAAGGTAAAGTGCCTGAAGTCTTAAGGGACACTGAAGGATAAACGCTACGCCGTGCTAGAATGGAATACGATGCTCCTGCAATGACGAATTCGTCGTTCGCTCGAGAGAAGAGAGATCTGTAAGTGCGAAAATCGCGATGATGGTGCTGATGATTTATTAGCAACCCCTTTGGAATGGGGCAGTGGCAGGTAGTCGCCTAGACTGCTTTGGCAACTCTGGTAAGATTTACATGCTTATCAATCTAGCATTTGGTTGCAACATCCTTAATCTTTTGTCTCTTCCTTAAAACCTCTATATTTACCTAGTGCAGTTACCTATGCCGGTAACGGTCCCATCATTCTCTTCCTGTCTTTCTTTTTACCGATACTCTAAACGCGTTTCACTTATATCGGCTGCTGACGGGTTAATGCGTCCCTCCGCTTTGAATACCAGTGGTTCTAGAAGGTGGAAGTTAAGTGTAGCGGTGTGAATACCTTCGCGTTTCATTAGAATGCGCTCACTTGTCGCTGGAAAAAAATCCGCAAGTCAAACTGGAAAACTGAAGTGGCGCCAATTGTTGCAGAATATAGTACTGCTTACGTGACGTCCGCAAAAGCAGATTTTTTTAGGGAGTGGCACAGAGGAATGTCACATGAAGATTGCGTCTGCTCGTTCCTTTCGGCGCGGATGAATGAAATTAAGGAGCTGCAGTGGGACGTTCAGCCCAAATTTCCTAGGCAATGAAATGCACACAGAAAACGATAATCGGGTTCTTGACGAATAATCGATTGATATAGCTCGACTTTATGTTTTCTTGTAGTGCTCTATTAAGTGAGTAGAGACCCAGGATTTCTGACCTACAGTTCTTTGTTGTGGTGAAATGAAGGGTGGAAACCTTCGAAGCCTTGATGGCCCAATGATTCGTGCAGGAATCGCCGTTTTGCAGCAAATATCTGACATCGATGAAAACAAACACAGGTATTTTGAGAAATGTGGGTGTCAGCAATGCTACCGAGAAGTTTTGTCGGATTTGTGCCGCACATAATTATTGTTGTCCCTGAAATTTGAGAAGTCGCCATGCTTCGCATCGCACTGAGCTTATGATTCTGAGGACTGTTTTTGGTTCCTGCTGCCTAATACATATAAACGGCCTTGGGAGGCACAAAAATGGCCTTTAAATAATTTGTGATCATTTTCCACATCAGCGCAGTTGTTACTTAATAAGTCTGAAGAACCACTTGCTGCTTACAACCCATTGACTTGTTAGCAGTTCGGGAGAAAAAGGTTCGATTTTTTTTTTGCCAAAGAACTCCAGTGGGCAGTTTTTCTTTAATTTGGCTGATTTTTGTTTTGTTCAGGTGCATGTAGCATAAAATTTTCGCTTCAATGAAAAACTTGTATCCGGTAACGTTGACGACTACCAGACATGTTAGCCCTAGATAATCAACTGGAATGCTTGCTTCTGAGACGAAGTTTCGTTTTGTTGCGCATCAAGTGTTTGCATGATGTAATCACAATGCGCTTTGTTCCTGCGGCTGCAACATGGAAGCGTAGCATGCAGAAACGCAAGCAGCGCTCAAGATCTTTTAATGTCGAGCATTGTTTGCCTGCATACTAGTCGCTTCGGTTCTTTGTAGCCTCGTTTCGGTATTCTGAAATGATAATAATAAAAACGATTTGTCCAACCGTGAGCTTTGAACCGAGGTCCTCTGTAACACAATAGCACGAATGCTCCCCATGCCCGTTCTGAGATCTAACTTATCTTTAGGCGTGTCAGGATCGTGCGCATCCTTATTGATGCATGACGGCAGCAAATTTTCATCTTTGTCACGACGTTACAATGATGGGGTTTGGCACCAGCTCCAGTGTTTTCAGTTCAACATTACTATCAAATTAATATATCTTGGAAGTATTTGGGAAGAAGTTTGTACTAGCCGCAGTCCTTTAACTTGCACCGAATCCGGCGCGCACTAGCGTTCTGCACCGGCGAAAAAGAAATCAATGGGGAAAAGGTCTAAGGTCAGAATGCGAGTGTAGCGCAATTTTTCACGGAAATGCATGAAACATTGAGTTGCTGAGAAACACGCATCATGTCTGGTACCGTTGTCAGATGGGAAGAGGACTTGGCAACCAGAGGCGCCGCGTCCCAGAGCTTTCATGTACTCATCAACCCAGCATCATTCGATACATTGACCCCGGTACTCCCCCACAACCCGGGCTGACTGGGTGGGGGGACTTGGTTCGGGCCAACGGTCCTTCCCGGACAAGGGGGCTGTTGTGGTGCAGTCCAACTGAGGGACTGCACTCAACACACAAACAGCCATGTCGGCGCGGTTACTTGCGAAGGAACTTCAGAGAGCTGCCGGTGTCGGCGCCTTGCGTCGGACGTCGGTTCGCGAAAAATCATTCCGAACCGCAACAACAGAGGCCCTCGGCGTGGCACAGAGGCGTTACTGAACTAATTTAATTCCTTAAAGTAAGATGCGTCAGAAAAATCGTAAAGTACAACCTAACCACAACCTACAGACGTGGTAGCATCGGATTGTAATTTGAATACACCAGAAAATATAATCCTTTTACGTGGATACTGCTATATAAACCCAATTTCCAACGTTTCTACCGTTAATAGAGCGGCGCGCTGCGCTCGGTTGCTTGTGACAACACCGTCCAGATGGCGCTCATCTCTGTGCAGCTGCGGCCCAAGCAAGAGGCCGCGTTTCTAACGGAAAGCTAGCCCGGGGACGTATTCTGAAACGTTCGCCGCCGCGAAAGTTTCGCCCTGGCCACGCCTCCGCCGTTGCGGCGCGCTCTGAATGGCTGCTTTGACAAAACCGGAAATTCAGGTGGCGCAAGTGAATTTCCGGTTTTGTCAAAGCAGCCATTCAGCGCGCGCCGCAACGGCGGAGGCGTGGCCAGGGCGAAACTTTCGCGGCGGCGAACGTTTCAGAATACGTCCCCCGCTCGCCTTTGTGCATAGCGTTTGCCGCCAGCGTTTCCCGGTAAACATTACCGTTACACAAGCTGCAGTTGCCGGGAAGCATAAGAAGCAGTCAGGGATCTTTGAATGATATCGCGTTGCACTTTTAAAGGCGAAGCTTAATCGTCCTCCAAACCGTTTCGTTTCATTTGCGAGTCAAATAATTTTTTCATACCGTTTTGTTTAAACCAGCCTACCTATTTTTACTGTCATCCAGCTTTCGTATACCATCACATTCTTGCAGTTGAAAATAATTGTACACCATCTCTAAGTGGTAGCACTCACGGAACGCCATTTGCTATGTCAGAATTTCGCGTTGTTGTTTTTGTTTGTATTATTATATCAGTAAATAAGAAGTTGGCCTTAATATTGTTCTAATGTTGTCGAAGACTTGGGAGTCCGTTCCTGCGCTGTAAGTTTGTTAGTAGAACTAAGAATTTGATCTTAGACTGCTTTGCCATCAGTGCTTTCCGGTAATATATGTTATTTATCGTTATATTGGCTCTTTCTACAGATGCGACCCGAGATCAAGAAGTTTCTCTTCCACCTGGCATGGGCACCAGAACGTCTAGATGCTGACAGTGTAAGGGGCACATTTTCTTTCCTCTCAATTGCTGTTTTCGCTCCTGTCATTGATTAATGAAAATGTTATTCTGAAAGTAAATATATAAATTCCGAATATGTCAAAGCAGTCGGAAGTTTTTTTTTTTAATCATATGCTTTGCGTTCGAATGCTTACACAGCACGTTTGTAGAATTTCGCACCTGCAGGGCGCAGCGTTGTTGCCAACCAGAATCTTCATTATTTTTTCTTGCGTTTCTTATCTTTAACGCTGCGTCGCCTGCCGTGCGAGTTCTTATCAAGTGCGCAACGCGACTGAACTTTCTGCGTATTCCTCACCACACGAAGGCAGTTCACGCAGTGCGCTGGATACAGCATCGAATATACGCGCAACATTTATGATGATTGTTGCTGCGTGACATAATTGCAGCACAAGCAGTGCATAGTCTGTACAAGTGAAAAAAATATCTTATTTGGATAATCATTACGAGACTGCGAAATTAAGGGTAAGTAATTTCTAACTCTTAATTTTACAGCGCTATTGCCCTTTTAGGCAATGCCCACGGTTTCACGCGTCCGTGTACTGTAATAAAATGTGCATACATATACAAAAGATAGATACAGTTAAAAACTCGATGCAACGAAGCCCGATTTTGCAAGGGTCTCGATCTAACGAAGCAACTTCAATTGCCCGGCAGGTACCCATAGAGTTCAATGTTGTCATCAATCAGCATTAACGAAACCAGCTTGGCCGAACTCGATGTAACGAAGTTTGTCCTGAAATACATGAGTGCGAAAGCAGTAATTTCTTTGGAATGTTGATGCAGACGGGTTTTTCCTCGAGCGTGCGCTCCAAAGCTATCGCGCTATAACATCTGTGTGACCTATAGTCACGGCCCTAGCTGTGTTTTGACGAGGCTGCATGCCGTGCCTATGCACGGAACAGCGAACACCGCCTCGGCAGAGGCGGCGGTGGTTGCTTTCGTTATTTCACAGCGTATGCGACAGATGGTTGGATTAGCGGCAAATAAGGTGCCGCGGTAGCTTCTGCCTGTCGCTACGTTACAATTTTAGCTTTAGAACGACCGAAACATATTTTCCTTGATTTTACGAACTTCCCCCGATTTAACAAAATAATTCGAGCTTCGTCATCGCTTCGTTAAGTCGAGTTTCAACTATATAGAGATATGCTTTTCTAGTGGAGGCAGTATTCGCCTTTTTTTTTAAATCTTTTGCCCTGAGTCGAAGTTTCGGGTTCGCTCATTGTGACAGGAGCGTTAACAGTTCTGGAGACTTAACCTTCGCACCTAAAATTTTTATTTATTTTAACGAAATGAGGAATTTTTCTAAAACTACGCGCCATTTCGCGTCATTTTGACGAAGAACGAATTGTTGAATTCCACCCGGCTGTGCTTTGCATACCCAGAATAATCTTGGAGCCGCGGCTTTATGTGCGATTTTTTCCACGTCACAAGCACTTCGTCCGTGGCTAAGCTGCAAAAACTATTACAAGGTTTGCAAACGCACCACGAAGAAAGGAATGTAGAATTGCGGTCCTGATTTACGTGGCTCCTCAACGGTAATCCATTCCCGTCGCAGGCACTGGGTCCATTAATAGACTACCTGGACAACAACCTACGGACGCTGTACGAGTCTCTGATGAAGGTGAACTTCTATCGAACCTTGGAAGCTGTCTGGAGGGTTGTATTGCAGGAACTGATGCTCACCGCCAGGAACAATCTCGGGGTAAGAACTCGCCGTCAGTCTTTCCCAGCTCCAGTTTGCCTAACTTATTACTTTGCAGGCAACGGGGGTGATAGTTCGCGACGAATTTTTTTCAAAGCGTCGAGTCTGAAGCAATTACACGGTGGCGTGTTTCGCACCCGACTCGTGGCTGCCTCATTTACAAGGAAGCAGGGTCATTGCAGAGCTAGCGAGGCTGCACCTGGGCCTTGATTAGGCAGGCTAACGATGGCATTGGTAAACATCGCCGCCACCCTCCGTTTAAGCGACGGCTCCTGACGTGTCCGAAACATGGCCTGTGACGTTGTAGACAGGCGACCTGTGGAGAGCAAGGACGCGAAGACGATTAGCTCTTGCGGGACGGAGGGCCGACAGTCAACCAACTATAACGACATGCATATTCAGCAGAACGTAATAATAACCATTACTTGATAGTCAGAGCTCGGCCTTGTGGGGTTTATTCGTTTGTCGTGTCTTCCCGTTGTTATCAACTAAGTTCAACAAACGCACCCAGTCGCAAATTTTATTGATAGATGAATATATAATGACACGTTGACGCCGACTAAGAACGCCAGTTGGGCGTTTTCGCATGAGTAACACTGAAACATTTCAGAAGTAACCCGACATCACGAAGCTAAAGGAAACAAATTGTTAAACCACAATATTTCACACGGAGCACAGCCATTGCGAGCACTTCAGCGTGGTGTAGCCAACGAGACAAACAGTAGTGACCCTCCAGATAGACATGGTTGGCGTCGTCCTTGCCATATATTTAGCAGAGTTTTTATTTCATGTAGCGTTAGCCTACTGTATGTGTTCTATTTCACCTGACCTTTTGTGCCATGTTCCATTTGGTACCAAGTTCCAGGTGCCGTTTTGGAGTCTTACTTCATCTTTTCTTTTGTCCTTTAACTTAGTGTATTTGTACGACCGGAACTTCAGTTTAACTTGGCATTAACCCTTTAAGTGGCAAGGTGAGAAGGTCTTGGCCTAGAATATACTTATTTCTTTATTTGTTCATTATCGAGCCTAAATACCAAATGAAATGGGGAAACAGCTTCTTCTCAAACACTAAGCCAGATTCAATAGGTCAAAATATTGTTGACCTCCGTGTAAAGGTAAAGGTAAATAGATGGTCTTGTTTTGACAAGGTGAATGCGTGCATTTGAGATGCACCTCTATGGAAATGAAAGCATGCTAAAACAAAAGAAACAATTGTCGCATTGGTAAAATTATGATCATCACGCGCATTAAGAGAAGACTGGCGAAGCCTTCAAGCTTTGTCACTAAAACCTCTGCCGCAGCTCGCGGTCGGCATTCTTGCGAATACCACTTTTCACGAGACAGATAAATAAATTGAGAGCCACAGACTAATATTTGTATTTGTCTAGTATTTGCAGATGTCTTTGTTAGGTCAACGGTATTGTTGAGCTGCTGGTTAAAGGATCACCATTTAGTATGACTTACTTTAGGTTGAGATGTGTTTTGTGCAATTATTTTCCCATTGCTGTGACCAATTTCAACGGATTTTATTCTATCTGAAGAAGTAGCAGAAGGCGCCAACACATTAACGCGCCAACGCCTGCTAATCGAGATACATTTTGCTCAAGCGTGGCATCCGCACTGGTCTCTCGCATTTGGCTGTTTCTTTCCACGGCTTCACCACTCCGCTCGGGCCAACGGTTGCGACCTGCCCCGATGCCACAACCACGTTGAGCGTTTAGCGTTCACTCATGTACCGTGACTGTATACCGCGCAGGAGCGCTTGGGATTCTTTCAGCGGCTCTTCTCGTCCCTGGGCGTGCTCCTGGAGTTCTTCCACGCCGAGGACAAAGGACTGTCCCTGAAGTCACTGCACAGCCTTCCGTACCAGGACCTGGACAGGCTGCTCAAACTGCACAAGGCGGACACGGCCGACCTCATCGAGCTGTACTGTCTGCAGAGGCTCGAGGAGCAGAACCGGCAGATCCAGTCGGGGGCTTCCCCTTATGGCTGGCTCACGGTACGCCTCAGCTACAACGCCGCGGCTGAGTGCCTCTGCGTGGACGGTAAGGAGATCTACGCCGTGGTAACGACGAGAGAAAAAAAGCGCGAAGACCGGCTTCGGGAAAGAAAAGAAAGTTGAGTGGCAAGCGAAAGAGGAAGTATTCGTTGCTCCGACTGCCGAAGATGGCTCATTCGACGGAACGTTATATTTTGGCGTAGCCGCGCAGTTTAGGACTTTCTTGGTGTTGTTGACGATAGCCCGGCGTGATATGCAATGTTCCGTTTAACGAGCCACCTTTAACAGCAGAGGCAAACAACACTTCAGGTTCGTCTCTTGTTTGTTTGTTTGCTTCCAAGAGTGCCTCATACTATTCACGTCTTTCTTGTCTTTCCTCTTTCTTTTCGTCAACGAAGTCGGTCTTCCTGTTAGTTTGGTTGTTAAAATTATGTCGCTTGCTTTTATTTCTTTTAGAGCGTCAGCAGGTAAACGCCAATTCACGCCTTATCGCCTCTGTATTCCGTTCTGTCCTCTTGTTCGTTGTAAATGCGGGGTGATATTTAAAGAATCTTTACAAATAGGCGAATAGCTGCACTTTACTGAAAATTTCTAGATTCCTTGTAGAGCTTGTATAGGCATAATTGAACCCCAGATGTGTGTCCGTTTGAGAAAAGAAAACTGCGCGCTTCATATGCTCAATATTCATAAACCTATATGATTGTATTGAAAATCGTGTGAAACGTCACACATAACTTATAAACCTGTATGGCCATACCTCAGAGTATGGGGCACGTGAGTCTTCTTTAAAGAACCTGTTCGTTAACTATGTCTACAAAGCCATTTACATTGGTGTATGGAGACGTAACACCATTTGAAATAGTGAGAATACATATACAGAACGAAACGCAGGTGGATCGCAGTTAATCAGTCTTGTAAACTGAGCAACAACGAATAAGCAGTGATAATGCTAGCGTTTCCTTAAATTGGAAACTTGCATAAGACTCGAAAGGAGCGTGGAAACTCCAAAGCGTATATAGGCAATTTTAAAAGAATGCTTACGAATTTGAACATACAGATGTGGATTTGAAACTTTGCATATAACGAATGTTCCTAGTGTGGCTAATATCCGAAATACCAGTGAGTATGTTAACGAGTATCTTATCCCATAAGAAACCTGTAATCAAGGTAGAAAGATGCAATGAACCTCTGTAGAGTGGGTGGGCGCTAAGAAAGCAACTGACGCTATTTGTTACGTATACTCACTGCAAGTAGTCTTACTAAAGTGTTTCTCTGTTTTTGTGCGTCTTTTGTGAAGAGGGCTCCCAGAGAAACTTCCTTTACTGATTAGTCTATGATCGGTGTTTCTGCATACTGGACAGCGAAGTGTGTGCAGAAGGCGTGAGTAACCTGTGCACACTGTGCTATCAATTGCAGTCATGAACGCCCGGGATCTGCAACCGCTGGATCCTAACGGTGAGCAACAAATGCCATCTCTCACTCAGTTTAAACTGTTAACGAAGAGATTCAAGTTAATACGTTCGTGGTATCGTATGTATGAACATTGTGACAGGGTTTTCATTTCGTACTATTTACAGACGTTTTTATAAATTTCGTAGCGTGAAAGCGTGAAAACGAATCCGTATCACCGCTCGACTTGAAAAAAAAAATGTGCTGGGCTGATTGCACCATGTTTTAAAGAGTCACGCTGCAGAAGAAGTGCATTTTGTAGGGCTGCTTACTAACAGGAAGATGTGTAGCCGATCGTTGAAGTTACAACGTTTATTCAGGATCGTACCAGTGATGATGGTGTACATTTTTACCCGGAGTTCTGAGGGTGCTTTCGAACCTAGGTGTGTCGATATTTCATACTCAGATATTTTCTCTGGGATGCACAAAGTTAGCTGCGAAACTTTGCCGCTTTAATAGAACAGCGAAAGAGGATTAAACAGCATAAACGCGTTCAAACGGCGACCACGCTTTCTTTTACACTTAGTGTTTCAGAGACGTTCTAATGGCATCTATCTGAAACCAATGTGCTGCGATTGCCAAGTTAGCGAAATCACGAAGATAGCAAATGAGAGAAACAATCGCATAATAAAATGTTTAAACTTCAAAGCAGTGAAATGCGGAATGTTCGTATGTTTTTAGCATCCGCTGACGTCACCTATAATGAAGTGTAAGCAATGTTGCGGCACCCGAGTTTGGAACCCTTTCGCAGTCGACGGCTGCGAGTTAATTTTTGACCAGGGTTGCATTGTTTAACATGGTTCGAAAACTCATTACGCAGTCGTCTTTCATAGCACCCACAGCTGTGGGCGGTCAGCCTAGACGGTAAGAAACATTATCAATGTTGCTGACTGTGCTGCATGCAAATATATTCACTTGGCCTAAAACGTGCGTTGCGGGCATAGATGCGCCAAATGTTTGAACTAGTTGGACGATTTACCTGAAGCTAAACAATTGCGCGCGATGAAACCTTGAGAGCGGTCAATTACATTATCGTCAACCGTGGAAGGAGTTAATGGGTGTGGTACATCTGCACGATCACGCTTTGCATTGTGCCTTCGGTCGTGTTTGCAGTAGTGACCAAGTAAATTATTTAAAACAACACAGCAGCAGAGTGCAGAAACTTAAGCGGGACCGTTTAAAGGACATTTCGCGAGGAGAGCAACCAGATCACGCTCTTGGCGATTGTGTTTGTAAAAAAATAGAGCACGCTAGTGCTATCTTGCCAGAGCCCCTGAAGCAGAGCCCCCCCCATCTGAAGTTTACTTCAGAATAAATACAGGCGCACATGAAACCTCGCTGCCGCCAGCTGACAAACCTACTTGTGATCAATTCTCAAAATTTCGGCGTTCAAGTTTTCTTCACACTGTCTGCACCATATGCGCGCACGTCCAAGAAAGCTCGCACGAGCCGAAATGCAAATCTTGTGGACGGGTTCTGATGGCGCGTCTTGCGGTTTTGTGGGCGCAATGGTTTCGGTGACCGCGACGAGATGGCTTATTCGGCTTCCACGTGCGAGTAGGGCTGCAACTGTCGAGCATACGAAACACGGAAGAAGAAAGGAACCACTAGGGAGCAACGGCGCAACATTACTGAAGCCAAACGAGTCGGCCGAACACGTGATTGTCACGTCATAGCGTGTGTGTAGTATGGCTTAGTGCTCCCTACTATAGCAGGCCATAGCGGTTCCTACAATTACTAGAAGCAACTCTTGCGCTGCGATTGTTCGGCCACTATGAGTACGACAGTTAATATATGGATTTGTCTGATATTCGCGCTTGCGGCTTCAGACGTTGTTGTGGCTTTGTTTAGTACATTTTCTCTGCCTTCATTAGACTAAATTTCAAACGAATCTATGCCCTATTTTTAAATGGGGAAGGCAGAAAAGACTCTGCGAGAATGCAAGATCGCTGCTCATTGCCGTCGTAGCGCTCCTCCATACGTCCACGGCTTAATGGTTTCATTATCGGGCTTCTGTACTAGATGTTTTGTGTTCAAGTTATGCCACCTGATCAGTTTATTAATGTTGTTAATAACGCAGTACATTCTCGAAATTGATCACTTTGAAAAGTCGAGCAACCGTTTAAAGACGGTGGACAACATTAATACCCGCGTCACGCGGGCGTTTGGAAGGACTTCCAACCGATAGTCAGTTGACTCAAAGGTCATGTTTGAGCTGCTACACGGGCGGTTTCGAAGGCCGCCGAGTCAATAGTCTATCGAGTCAACGGAGAACCTTACAATTCTATCGAAATCTCGATGGCCTTTGAGCAACGGAAGCGGAAACAGCGCGAACATGCCCTCTCGTTCACAGTGTGCTCGTACTCACGGTTAGAAAGAACAAATCAAACCAAAATGCTTCTAAAATACTATATATGAGTGTTATTAATTATTCAATAAAGTATTTTTGCCACTTTATATGTGCGAACTGCACGTACTCTCGACAACAGCGACGTGCAGCGACGCAAACGTTGCCGCAGTTTCGCTACTCAAGAACTTAAAAACTAAACATATATGTAGAACAATGTATGAACAATTTTTTGAGATGTGTAAAACATAAAAGAAATTATAGTGATTTTAAGTTGTTTTAATGTTGTTTAACCTTTCGTGACATGAAAACGAAAATAAAGATCCGCAGCGCCACACAATTTTGCGAGAAACGCCTGAACCACTCAGCGGCCTTTCAAAAGTGCCGTGTAGCAGCGTGACAACTCCTTTGAGTCGATAGAGTTGTGGCGTATCGAAGGCCGTTGACTGGAAAGCCTTCCAAATGGGCCCGTGTGACACAGGTATAAGAGGAAGCTTTAGCTCGAGTGCTCCTATCTAAATACATGTAAAAGGAGAATTCGTTTCTCTCGGCAACCACTGCACCAAATTTGACGAGGTTTGTTGCATTTAAAAGACAAACTTAAAATCTAGTGACTGTCGGTTTCGAATTTTTGAGTTAGATTGTAAATTTTTTATTAAAAATTGGCAAAAATCGGAAATTTTCAAAAAACGAAACTATCAAGTTTACAACTCTGTAACTTAAGCACTAAATATGATAATACAATTCTGTGAAGTGCATCTAATAGTACATCTAAAGCGGACAAAATTCATATGTTACACATGAATATAAAAAAAATTTAATCATAGGGAAATACAACTTTGCAAAACCGTTGTAACCAACGTAACAAATTCACATAAGATGTAAAATGACATATTGAATTTGTCCGCTTTGAATGATCTAATGAATGCCGTTTACAGAACCGCGATATCAGTTCTTCATGCAGAGCTATGAATTTCTAAACTTCGTGATTCTATTTTTTTCAAACGGTCAAATATTTGAAAATCGTTTTAAGAAAATTCAAGCCCTAAATCGAAATTCCGCTTCCAACAGTCACTAGAATTTAACTTTCTCTTTCAAATGCGACAAATTTCATCAAAATCGGTCCAGGGGTTATCTCATAAAAACGTTTTTGCGTTTTACATGTATTTGAATAGGCCGCGTCGGAGTTGGGCCTGAGCTAAAGCTTCCTCATAAGGCACATCCATGTGCCAACCATCGTTCCCGCGCTGGCTGAAGCGGCCCTGCTTTTAGGCCTCGCAGGCACTAGCGCCGCAGTTCGCTCAAGTAAATTTATGAAACTGTGCTGCAGGCACAACAACGGAACAAGTGCACATCAAATAAAAACTACCGGGAACCGAATATTCTCGGCTAATACGCTGGGGCTCAGACGTCTCGCTTTTGGCCGCGTCTTTGAGGAAAATACTGAAGGCGATGCCTTCACCAAGAGTTTGCTTGCTAAGGCTGGCTGCGGGCGCTCTCTCCTAGTTCATTTTGTTCCTCCGTGATGCGAGCCGAAGTGGTCTGAAACCTCCTCGTGCCCGAGCACAGTGTTGTGGCGCCGCTTGTCGAAGAACGATAGAAAGAGGCTGAATTTGTTTACGGCCTCAAAGATTCGGAGCATGGCGCAAAACCTCGTAGTAGTCTTGCAGTCAACGAAAGTTCTACTCATACCGCGTAGGTGGCGCATGCAGTTCCACTCGCATGGCGTGGGTTAATACGCCTAGTGTGGCTGTGCGGTTAGGCAGACGGCACTTTGCAGGCTAGCTGAAGACGTGCGAATGACAGCACTATGAATGATGCATTTCGGGCTGCAGATGCCTAACGCGAACGTCTGCATCAGAAGCGGTTGAGGCACGTAGCATATAACCGGTGCGTAAAACGGGCGCTAGCATATAAACGGGCGGTGGCTATCAGGCTTCTTAAGTGCTGCGATGTGGGAGCAAGGTGTCCTAATTGCAAACACGCATGTGTAGATGGAGAGCGAGATAACCCAGTCATCTCAGCGACCAACAGAAAAAAATTCTAGAAGAATTACTGGAGGACTGAAATGTAAGAAAAACGGGCACCATAGATATACAGCACGGCTAAAGATTTTTCGAAACTCCGGTGGAAGAAGCATCGGGGATATGAGAATGGGGTGGTATGCTTAAGACGCTACAGGCGATAATAAGTCAGCGTAGATGATATTTGCTGCTGCTGCTATGTAGACTAGGGAAACAAAAAAAAGAAGAACTATTTTAATGAAGTGCATTTCCATTTAATCACAAATTGACAAAGCTTTTCTACAGATCCTTGACGCGTTGGGATCGCAGCTCCTCCTAAAAAGATTAATCTCTGGTAAATAGAAAAAACTGGAGGAGGCGTGATAATCGACGCAGAAATGTGATAGAACAGCTCGGAAGGTGCAATGGCGATTCGCACGATTTTCCCTTTACGGAAATGCGACACTTCTCAGTTGTCACGAGATCGAGACGCATGGCTAACATATTAAATACGGGTGAGAAAGTTCGTTACCAGAGGTTCCTAGGGGCAGCCGACGCAGCTGCGTTATTATTATTATTACCATGCGAATATCTGCGGGACGCCTTCTTGACGTTTGCCTATCGTTGTCAGCATTGGCTTTTATTATGCCTGTTACTATGTGCAACGAAGACGGCAACATGCTCAGCGGCATGTGTGTTACGAAACTAACGCGCTCGCATTTATGCAGGCTGTATTCTATAGCATTTCAATTGGCAGGATGCTTTTATCGGAAAAGAGGCTGTTTACCTCAAACTGAGGATGTGATGTGGAGTAAGATCTTTGGCAGATGTTGTCACTTGTGAGAGTTGTCATGTTTATTTTGCCGGGTTGTGGCAATAGCTGAAGCTACCACGAGTGGCTTATACATAGCGCGACGTCATACGTACCATCGCACTAGCTGTCTTACCTTCAAAATGTTTCATAGGCAATTTCGTTTTTCTCGAATGCACAGTTTCTGTCTTAAGAATGTGAACTGCTTCAAATTCGCAGCTACACAAATGTTGAAATTCAAAAACTTATTTTTTTCGCCCTGAGCATAGGTTAACAGGGTTTACGTCTATGGTATGAGTTGGTTTTGTTTGTATTGTTTGCCATTATTTTTATTTGTCTTTGAATAATTTCTCACAGTTGATATGTGTAACATACCTAAAATGAGTATGTTAAAAAGTAAACGGCTAGGAGGGGGTGATTGGTAAAGGTTACTGAGCATTATAACTTCAAGTAATCACCAATAAAGTCAAACACGAACTTTCTTTTTCGTTTTGTTTTTCTTTCCTTTTTTTCTTTCTGTTTTGTTTTCAGGTGGTGAAGCGCGTAAGTTTGCTTTTGTTTTGTTTTGCATGTTAGTTGGGCTGCATGCTGGAATTGTTCTGGGAGAAGCAAGCGTACGTATCAGAGAGCGGTTGTGGTCTTGGAATACTTCATTTCGCGGCGTTGACTCCGTCAAGCAGGAAGTAGTATCGCAGGAAAATCGAGGAGCCGCATAGCTTAATATCATGGCCAATGAAAGTCTTCTCTCGCTGGTGGCGTGGTGTGAGGGGCTAGGATTGTGGGACGTATTTTTTTTTGTTTTCTTTATGTTGCTGCTCAACACCAGTGCACACTGTTCCGTGTGAGCTCAGAGAACGGAGAGAATGCTTGTGCCATATGTAACTCTATTTTACAAAGTTCCAGTGTTCTAAAGAAACATGTTCATTGGACGGGTGTCCTAGCGGAGTAAAATTACTGCTTCATGGAACACGGGAACTCCCCCGAAACGGAGGTGAATGCAAAGCAAGGAGTTACTGCGGCATAAAAGGAGTTGCGGACAGTCTCTTTTTCCGAGAGTATGGTGGTGGCGGTGTTGGTGTTGGTGATGGTAATGGATAAAGGTGTTCGCCCGAAATGGTACATCCGGAGAAATGTTTGCACTTTCTTAGGCTTATTTTGCCTCCGAACTGTATTAGTCGTCTATCTTGCATGTATTTTCTCTTTCTTAAGGAGGCGGGCCTGGTACGTGCAAGTCACGAATGACGCGACACTTTGCCAGCGTTACATAGCATTCCTGAATGTAAAGTAGTGAGCGCAATGTTCAAAAGGGAACCGCAATTAACGGTGCTCACGGTTACTATTCAGGGATAAGATGAACCACGAAGGGAGTAAACATTTTTTCGTAGTGCATGCATGGCGTCAAAACGATTTGCAGGAAGGAATTAAGGGCTTACAATGTCTACCGCTGCGTGAATATTCCAACTTTGTAATATGAATGCTTGGATGCACGCAGGAACGAATTGGTGAACGTTGCAGGACGCGTTAAGTTTCGTCTGTGTACAAAGGAGACCGTCTAACGAATTGTTACGTTAGGCATATATTGGATATCAATAAATCGTTTTGGAAAGTCGGCAAGCACCAGGAGTGATAGTCTACGGTCAGTCATGTGATTGAATTTGTGAGATTTCTAAGCGTGCCTGCCCATGAAAATAAACCAACGGAACCAGTCCGACAATCGAGGGCGCACAGCAGTGTTTTCCGTCTTGACAATCTGCGCGAACCACGTGTTTTCTTGCAAACATTACCTTGCCAACTCGATCTCAAACCACTAGGTTACAGCGACCCTTTCGTCATTCTGGAGATCCTGCCGCGTCACCTGTTCCCGGACTGCCCCCAGCAGAGGACCCGGGTGCAGAAGAAGACCCTCTACCCTCTCTTTGACGAGAGCTTTGAATTGTGAGCCATCATCCTTACTTTTCTCGTGGTGTTCGTGAACTGAAATGCATCTTTAGGCCCGTCCGTGGTGTTTTCAGTGCAACACTGCAACTAGAGTTAGCAGAGGTGCTTCTCGGCAGACAGTGCGACAAGCACTTTAGAGTAGCCTGATAAAAATAATGTGTCGTGTGTTTAAGATGAAATGGTGCTTTCTAAAGGTCGTTTGGGGGGGGGGGTAGAGGGGACTTAGGCATCTACAAGATGGCACTTTGCAGTTGTGGTGTGGTGAAGATAGATACGTGCGGCATTGTGCTTTGCACTTCTTTATTGGAGATAGGTAGCAGTGGAATGGGGCTTTGCGGTTGTCGTGTAGCAAGGATGGGTTAGTGGTATGCTTTTTTTTTATTGCGATAAAGACTTGCCCTTAATGCATAATTCTTGATGCGTATATGTGTATTATATGTGTGCTGTGAGGTCTGTGTTGTGTATGAATTGAAGGAGTGTTTTGTGGAATCTGTTGTCATGTATCCAGCGGTCATAGCTGGTTGTCACACTGTAGCGGAGGCCGGCTTACAGTAGGACACGCGAGCGTTCCGATTTTAAACCAGTACATGCCCATATTAGGTGGTATGTATCTGCTTCCATCACAAGAACGGTGCAGTATGGACACGTAGCACCCAGTGGTAAATGCGACCAGTTCCACCTTGAGATAACAGCCGGTGTAAGGGCCACCCCGGCGCGAAGCCTCCTAAGCAGAACTTCCTCCGCCCTAGTAAGGTGAAGGGGGAGGGAGCAGACACACGGCGGGATAAGAGCGCGTGTGTCCTGCCGGAGAAAATTTTTGCGGGCTCGGAGCGAGTTAAGGGGATGAGGTGGGAGGGGAATAGGCGGAAGATCAGGATTAGGAGGGCAGTGTGCTTGCTGGTCAGCAGCAATGTTGTGACGGTTCGCTGAATGGCCTTGAATCCAGTGTACCTTGACGCAAGTGGCTGTTTTACTATTCATAGTGTGTATTGTCTCGCAGATTTCTATCGCCTTATCAACCTTCTTGAGTTCCTGAATAGCCGCTAAAGAATCAGTGAAGACATCTAGTTGCTTGATGGTAGGCAGCTTAGATGTCGCATCTTGCACAGCTTCGTGGATGGCTTGAAGTTCCATTACTAGAGCGCTGGCTTCCGTATATTAACAGCGCTGGTGGCCGCTGATGAAATTATGCGTAGTACTCAGGAATGATGTCCTTCCGCCGTCTGGGAGAATGGCAGCATCCGTATAGACTTTGCAGGTGTTAGCGCATGATGCATCGACGATGTTGTGTTCGTCAATAATACCTGTTGTATCGCTGCGTCGTAACTTCGCCATTTGGTGGGCGTGTTGGTAAATTGAAAGCATATTTAGCGCCAGCAAAATTCCGTCCGTCCTTGTTTCCTGGCGCTAAATATGCTGTCGTAACTTCGTTGGCTTATTATATGTGCACTAACTGTTTATTCGAGATACGTGCATATGGTTTAGTGCTTTGGATTTCTAGTTTGGAGCTGGGCAAGCCATATAATGCGTAGGGCAGATAACGGGTGGACCATTAGGTTTACAGAATGGGTGCCAAGGGAAGGCAAGTGCAGTCGAGGATGGCAGCAAGTGCAGTTGGAATCGCCTAGTGCAAAACAGGGGTAAGCGGCGATCGCTGGTAGAGGTCGTCGTTTTGAAGTGGACATGAAGATACGCTGATGGGACGATGAGAATTTGTTGTTTGGCGAAAGTAGTTACGCATGAGATGGCGCCTTGCATTTATCGCTTAGCTAAAGTAGCTCAGTATGGGATGGCGCCTCGCACTTGTCGTGTAGCGAAGGTGGGTTCCCGTGTGATGTAATTTTGCACGTGTGGCAACGACCTCAGTCGAGCTTTTGCTTGTTCATGCAAGGAGTTGTGTAGTTACTGTGTCTCTCCTTCCTGATGACAGCTCGGTGGGTCAGGAGCGGTGCCGCCAAGCGGTGGCCATCCTGAGCTTCACGGTGATGGACCACGACATGATGACGAGGAACGACTTCGAAGGCGAAGCCTTCTACGCCCTCGCCGCGGTAGCCGGTGTCGAGGAGACACTGCCCATCGCGCCATCTCAACCCGTTGACTTGCCGCTCTTGCAGCCGAAGGAGAAAAGTGAGTCTTAACTGTCTTGGTGGCGTCTGGCACTTTTGTGGCCTGTGAGCTATATGCGCAAGAACCCTTAACTTCGCATTGATGAGCCGCAGAGCTGTATAGGCTCAAAACATCGGCTTAACAATGTGCTTGAAGAAGCGAACAAGCTTTTATTCCTTTCTTTATTTGTAGATATTCGAGCCGTATGAAAAGGGGTATTGCAGAAGTGGGCATATACAATTGAACAAGATATACCAGAAACAAGAAAACAAACGGAGAAAAATTTATTCATTGACATCGAGGATCGACAAGGAACTATAACAAATGGTAATAAAAATTACACGGGTGCAGATATATTTCTAACTGCAGTTAAAGCTATTTTAACAGGATCGAGCACATTTTCCCGTCTGTGGAGTTCCTACGGTCTACTGTGCGAAGGAAATAACTGCACTTGTAGGTGTTGGAGGTGTTCGTACTCAAAGGCTTAGCTGACATATAGTCTCGTGTCATATCCGTGTGTACACGTTACCATTAGAGATGCTTCAAAAGGACTCATTATTTTATCTGGTACTGCTTATCACATTAAACTTGTTACTGACTGAACAAAACTGAGTATTAGCGCCGGGGTGCGTCGGTTTTGATAATTTCCGGTGTAATTCTCGTCAACTGATGCTTATACCGATAAGCGACCGACTACCTCGCGTAAAACTACGAGAAAGCAAGCAGGAAACATCAGAGGACAAAGTGGCAATAAAAGAGATGGTAGCTGCTTGTTAAAATTGAAGAAAAAGTGTGTTTTGCAGGAAAAAGCTTACACTACGTGATATAAGCGACGGAAAATATTATTTGTTAATAATGTGCCCTAATAACTACAAGTAGACCTTGTGATATACAAAGGTAACCGCTATTTATTCAACTTGCAGGCGACTTGCAACTACTTATATTAGGTGTTTCTTAGGTGTAATTATTGCAGCTTGGGAATTTCAATATTAATTTCTCTTAAACCAAGCTGCACCTTGATTTTGGACTGTGTTGGTAGGGAACAAAGGCTACTGTAATTGGACCAAATATACAGATAACTTTGTTTAGAACTGAACATGTGTGTATGTGTGCCTTGCCTGCCTTGTTAAATGTGCATAAAGAATACTTTCTTTTGGTTTCCTGTATCTTTTCATTTAATTTCATAATTTAATGAAGTACTACATAGCACGGGGCATAGGGATCAATCGCTGAGGCACAGATATTGCAATATTTATTGTGTGCAATATCAAAGCACTGTTTTAGGACTCACTTGAATGTCTCAATTTCGGAAACGAATGCTCACATATGCCATGCAAACCTAATTGAAATATTGTTGTGGTGCTGGAAAGAGTTTTGTAGTCGGTAAAGAAGGTGGTTCATGTTGTTGTGGAGACGGAATCGGATTATAGTAATCTTATGCCAGAGCCTATTTCAGCGTTCTGTGACCAAAATAAGGCCATGGCCGGGATGGTATATATAGCGCTTGTATTGAAAGTCATTTCTTTCTCGCGCTCCGTATGCGGTCCAAGTGGCAGTCTACCTACGTTACCACGAGTATCGGCTGGTCCTGAGCGGTGGATGGCAAAAATAATGCACTCGACCTAAACGAATGCCTACATTACAGCAGCTCAATGGAAATAATGTTCGACGAAAATTCGTATTGTCAGGTAGATAATTAAAAAAAAACAGCAATTTTTTTCTTATCGTTGCCCAAGACAGAAATTACATAGCGTTTTGATATTGCAAACACGAACCGGGATGGGTTACTCAAAGTAAATGGTCTATTTAGTTGGTTAGTCACCAGTTTCTTTTCTGAATCGGAACATGGATATGTTGTTGTTCAGTGATGTGGAATGTTGGGCTAGTTGGTGATTAATCATCATACCTTGCCCGTGAAGCAGCGCACCGACACGGACACGGCGAAGACATAGCGAGTGTCGTGTATTCTTGTGTGTCATCGCCGTGTCCGTGTTACTACGGTGCTTCACCAGCAAGGTACGAAGGGTTGATAGGTCGTGTCGGAAAGAGCTATCAAAGCAGTGGTCGCTAAAGTGGGTGCTTTGTCTCGTTGCAGACGAGATTATGGGTGCACTGGAGAGCCGGACGTGGGACAAGGACGCCCTGGAATTCGTGAGGCAGCAGAAGAAGAGGAAGTCCTGAGTGGGGCTCCAGCGACGCCACACGCTGGGCGCCCCCGCTCGCCAAACCATGCGCCCTCGCCGCCGCACCAAGTGCCATCATCTCCTGTCTTGCCTCACCCCGCCGCCTTTTAATGTTTCCGCTCACGACTCGTCGGGCTGCGTGTCGTTCATGCGACTGGGGTGACTTCGTCCGAACGACCGAATCGTGGTGGGATGATCCGGAAATACTGGGACAAATTATCATCGTGTAGTCATAGGTGTGATGCGCTTCTAGGCCTAACGTTAGGCCTAGCGTTAGGCTTGCCGTAAGGCCCTCGTTGAGGCTTGAGTTAGGCGAAGGGAGCTTGTCTCAAGCTTAAGTCTTATTGCCTGTGCTGCTGCGTTGACGATCGTCTGTTCGAGCTGCCTCTGGTCGCCAAATTACTCGTTATCCGGTGCGCCTGCCATTCTTAGCAGTGCGTAGCACGAAAGTTGCGCAGGTGGCATTTGTGCCTGGGCCTAAAGCTTAGGTGGCATCTGAAGTACGTGGATTGTACTTTGCACTTGGCGATGGGCCTGTCGGACCAGAAAGTGGCGGTTGAATCAAAGGCTCCGTGCTTTAGCACTGGCTTAGCCGCGTGGGCCGACAAACAGCCCTCTTTTTATGACGCTTGCCAAGTTTTCGCGAATGCTTTTCAGGCGGTGGTAAATATTTTGTGCGGGTCTTTCTCCTACCTTGACGCTGCATGTGGCAATCGAGTAAATTCTTTTCGTCGCCAAGTCACAAGTCGTTCACTTGCTGCTTTGTAAATAGAGTTATTTCAGTTGCTGAAACCAGGGCTCTACGGCGGAGATTTAACAACCTCTACTTAATAGTGGCAGCAGATCTCTTATTCCAGGGGCTCAAATATGACTGAAATCTTTCACACTGCTCCTATCCTGCTGCAGGGACAGTCCGTTCGCTGTGTCGATCACTTAATTTGTTTTAATTTAGAAACGTTCATGGCACTGACTCGTTAGATAAGCCTGGCGATAATGTATTTTTTACATAGGTTGACCATGAAAGGTGAAAATTTGTGTCATGGAAACGCGGGCTTTTCCCATGGTTATCATATTTTTACTATTTGACTGAATAGTTACGTCTGCTGTTGCATTACAGGTTCTGATTTTTGAGATACATGTCTGTTTGTTGTGGCTAAGTTATTAAGTGTCTTCCTTCAAGAGCTCTGCCTTCTTTTTGGTCCGATTATTCCGTATATGAAAAAAAAACCACTAGTTATAGTCGTATAAAGATGTGCTGTGCATCTGAAAATTGATTGCGCTAGTTGGCTTTTTAAGGGCTGCTTATCTACATGATAGTAGTCAAGAGAAATTTAAAAAAAAGTTCCACCAGATGCACTTTTGTGTCATCAGGAATATTATGTGGTTTTTTTTTCATATACAACATGTCTGAGCAACGCCAAACTACTGACCAGCTTCTTGATGATGCAGTAAGAGGCGTTTCTGCACTGCAAGGAGGCTTACTGTATATATTTGTCTGTTCCACACTCAGCCAAAAGAAGGCGTTAGTTAAAATTATCTACTTACTACCAGACATATCGTATGCCATCGTAAATTGCGCTTTTCGTCAGGTCAGGGATATTCTTGTACAATTTAGTCGGACCAAAATCAATCAGCTTGTAGTATGCCGAACTGGCATATCAAAAGCGATTCCAGAAAGATAAATGCACGTTTTGCTTCTACCAACATCTTTTAATCAGTTACGGCATGTGAGAGTGTCAAGGTATGTCGGATATTCCTTATGAACATTACTAAACATGACACCTGTGCTTCGTAAGGTTGCCCACTTGTAAGCTTGCAATGCGATTTTTCGTCAAAGGTGCTTATCGATGAACATGTTACTTCATAAAAACAAAACAAAAAGGAGAGTTGGCGACGCTTTCTCTCATTTCTCTACGACTCTTGTTCTACATCACTTTACAGCGTTATTGTACACCCATAATAGAATAAGTGTATCCTAAATGGGTCGAAGTAAAGCGATTCCATTGGGGAGTACGAAAAATTTCGAAAAGCAGGTAGAACTATGACAAGAACTACATAATCGAGTTGCAATTATTTGTATTTTTAGTGTGCAGTTGTGAATACATAAGTTTAAACAGTGACTTCATTTAACCGCATGTGTTCGTTTACGAAGTGCACATTTTCTTACCGAAAAAAAAGGGAAATAAAACAGGTGTTACAAGAGGCCAACCTCGCAGGGTCATTAAAGGGTCAATGAGACAAAACGTTCGAGTTGAAATATGCGTTCAGTGTTAAAGCGTATGTGTTCCACAACAAAGTAGCAAGATTTTAGCGCAATGAGTACATCAGAAAATGTGTATTTGAGATTTTCTTTTATATGACACTTGCGCTGCACAGCAGTCTGGCCACAGAGATGAGATGAAGTGCGTTCTGCGCACTCTCTGTGCGCGGCATACGCACGGTTTGGTTCTTACACGTGCGTGCCGGCGGTCAGCTAGAGACGCATTCGCGTCTTTGTTGGCAACCACTCTCTTAGCGTGGCGTATATACGTGTTTTGAAATGTTCCGGAGCAGATGATGCAGCAGTGGCTTCTCGCTTCTTGATATCACATAAGCATGTCACAACGGCGGTGGCTGTCTGCAGAAACGGCTTCAAGGCAGTGGTTTGAAATTGAAATTTTCGGTTGAACTTTGCTCTCAGAGCCCAGTTTATTGCGTGTGTAGCCATATTGGCCAGTATTCTCTCAGTTAAACGATAAATTGAGAAGTGGACGACCATGTCACGATCCCTCTAAAGCTCTGTGGTCATCTAAGCTCAGTGTTCGCTATTGTGCACGTCATCGCATGAAACACACGCTGTGCCAATGTATCTCATTTGTTATGTGCACACGTGGAATGCTTTTTGTTTGATAGTAAGCGAGCTGAACTGCTTTCCCGTTCTCTCGTGGCTCACAGCAGCTACTCACTCTCACCTTGGCTTGGAATCATGCAGTTAGCCTAGAGAAACGCTGGCATACATTGAGCTTGCCGTTTAATTCATTAACCCAAACTCTTTATCACTCGTTCTAGGATCCTATTCTAAAGTACTGGTAAATGCCTATGCTTCGAACATCGGCGCAGTTGCTCCTTACACTTGTAATCGTTCGAACATATCGCAGCGCCATTGCAGGCCTGCTTGAGAGTTTCATATAATAGAAGAGTTTTTGATGCTACTTCTCAGCCAAGTTACATGGTCCACTTTATAACGTCATATAAGCTAGATAAACGGTCTAGTAAGAGCCCACGTAGCCCATTCAAACCATACTTTGACGTCAGAACATTCTACAGAGACATAATTCAGCCCTTAGGCTAGCGATCATTGTTCCTTACACACTAGTTTAGGAACATGAGAAAAGTAGACCGTTTCCAAAGATAGCTTCAGAACTCTGTAATTGCATGAGCCTCATTTGTGCTCACTCCGTAAATAATTGTTAACCCCTAGCACACCGGTTGAGGCTTGATATGTACTGTGGCGACCCGTGTCAGAAGTGGACCTACCGCTTGGCCTTGTCACAATGCATGACTTGCCTACGTCTCTCATTTGGCACATCACACCGGGCTATTCATTGCTCTTCACCCGCGCAGCACAGTTTGATCGCCCCTATACGTACCGAACTACACAGTTTGTCCAGGAAAGCTGTTCACAATGAGTCGTTGTCCCACTGAAATGTACAGGGTTTTTCTCTCCTCTTGTACCGTGATTGTAAGCGACATTTAGCAACCACACAGATTTTACTTATCAGCGAGCCACTTTTTTATTGCATAGTTTTTTTTGACACTTTAAGTGCACTTCTGGGCGCGCCAGCCTTAAGATATCGTTTGATGTGTCGGTATTTATTATCAGCAAAGTCGTTAGTAGCGGTGTCATATGTCGCGGTAGAACAGTGACATCAAGATGAAGGCACTTGGGATAGCTTTGTAACATATTAGCGAAGACCTTGGAACATAATCCTATTGTTCAAAATATGGCTGTGGCCATTTAGTTCTCTCTGTACTACAGTAAATGTACTTATCGGATGACAAAAGTTGTTAGTGCTCTACAGTGCACCAGACATATTTTTTAGTACAAGAGTGCACAAGTACTTAGTGCACTCTTTGAAAACATGTGAGACCTGTTGCTGAAGTTGGGAGGCTTGCTCGACAGGCCGGCAACATTGCACTAACGAATGACACAGCTAAATGTCTCTGAATAGCTGTAAGAATGGAACAATACGAGAAGCTGCATCATTCGCACTGTTCATATTTACCTTCTACCCATGTTGTTTGCAATTTCATCAAGCTACATAATAAAGAATAGCAGCAGCAAATTGAACATAGTTTTTAGTCTATAGAAGAAGCTTTAATGGTACTACTTTTCATATGATTATGCTTGTTGTAACTGTTCATCGTCAAGCCATACGTTCGGTAGGTTTACAATATCTAGTAACAGTATCTTAAAACCGAATGCATAAATTTTAGGGACGTCACTTACTTTACGGAACGTTTCACAACTAGTCGTTAATCTATTGTGGATAAAAAATTTTTACATATTAACTGCTGGCTCACATTTAGTTAATATCCACATGATCTGAGGCAACAAATATTTTATGTTTCTCACAATATCTTTTGATGGAATTTTGTATTTAAATGGCTACCACTTTGATGATTACTATAGTAAATTGAACTTTTTCGTCTTTTTATGCATAATTGCCAAACGATATGTTAAGCACTTCAAGGCATATCAAAGAACGTAATGGGTAACGCCATGCACGGCATGCTTATCAAACAATTTTGTTAACTTCTCTAGAAGTATTCCAAACTATATTCGCAGAAATATAGAAACCAGTGACCCTTGAAACATTTTGAATCATTCAAAAACGTTTTATGTAAAGTAACAAGCAGTTTACATGGCCTGAAGAACAGGTCCGGAGAAAAAAAACTATCAAGGGGAAACGCACCAGTTTTGTACATAACTACCACACAAGTGGAATGCATTGTAAACATTATGCACTAATTTGAATTTGAATGCAATATTTACCCGTGAAACACTTTACAAGTATGTGTTCGCCAACACGGATATAAACTCGAATATATTTAATGCTGCAGTGATCTTATATATTGCTTGAAGCTACAAACTTTGTTGTATCATCTCCGCATTATTTGTTTTGGCGAACACAGCAAGGAAGCAGTTGTTTAGACCGCCAAAGGCATGGAATGTATTATGACGGACTGCTCCATATTTGCTTTTAGCTGAGAAGAACGGATGGCACAACTCTCCTGTGTGCTGTCATAAGGGCAACTTATCTTTTTTTTAGACGTGCAGCCCTCGTGGACAATCTTAACTCACTCTCTCTCTTCTGGTGCCACTCCGGAACCACCTTTTCCGTTTATGGCACTCGGCGGCCGTGCGTGTTTAGAGTGGAGGGATGCGGTCAGCCACACCGTTTGTTACCCTAGCGAAGCTCCCTCCCACACCACGCGAACCAAAAACGTTTGTGCGCGTAGAACGTTAGCCGTGTGTCTGTCATCCGCGTTTGCACTTTGTACGCCGCGTCATAGCTAAGTGATTAAGTGTTCACACGTTGTACACAGACCCGTCCTCACGACATCTTCAGCCAAACGGATCGGCATGTTCTTGGCGACCTGGCGTTGCGCTGCCGGTGTAGATGGCGACTACTTAACCCTGGCACTCGTGAACTCAACGAAAAAGAAAAAGCATAACGTCCCAGTTTCATGGATGGGAAGTAATATGCTGTTTGACTGGGTGCATATTAAATGACGGTTTTCTTCTCAAATAAGCTCTTTCTTAATCCTTCGCTAATAAAAATGCGCAAACCTCTCATATACTGCTTGCCCAATGTACTGATAAGGCAACGTGTGAGAAACAACTCCAAGCCACTCGAGTAGCGTGTTGGGTAATGAACTTTAGGTGCTCAAAATACAAAATGTCCGGAGCCCCGTACTACGGTGTGCCTCATAATCAGATTGCGGTGTTCGCACGTAAAAGCTCACAATACAGTTCAAGCTGACACACCATATGAGATGCTACACAGCGATCCGTCTAATCGTGTGGTGTTATTAGATAGCGAGAGTATGAAGTTTTACAATAGTGTCATTGCATATCGCAAAACTCGATAGAGATAAAACTTTTTTGATGGCATGAAGTTTACTGTTATGTAAGAGGTCAACGTGAAAGTTTTGAACAGGCACACCTCGCATTACTTGCAACGCATGCTGTACTGTAAGATAAATCAGAGGCGTAGCGACAGCACGCTTGTTTCCATTGCGCCGGCAGCGCAGCGCTTCAAGTCCGAACGCGTGAATTACGGAAACTCGGCATGCGAAACGTTCACCTATCGAAAAGCACAATGCTGCTAAGCCTTAATTTCTTCTTTGGTCGCAGTAATAGGCGCGGTTTATTGTGCGAGGTAGGCAATTGACGCTGCACGACTGAAGTTTCCTCTAAGACGACATACTAGTTGTCTGCGATGGGAGGCGCTGACGGCTGTTAGGGGAATTAGCACTGATGGGAGTCGACGCGTCGTAAGCCGGTTGGTGCATTTAATGCTGGGCCACAAATGGCCTCCTTCAGCAGGTTCGTTCCATGCTGAGAGCTAATGAAGTAAGTTATATTGACAATGTTCTGTTGCTACCAGGCAGTGTTTTGGTAAAATTGGCAAGGGCTGAGCACAATAAAGGCGTGCACGGTGTTCATGATATTTCGGCTCGGAGTAACAGGTGAAACCACTGGACGAAATTAGGAAGGCGTTTACTTTTAGATGAACCATGCAGGGAAGTAGGAATTTGTACAATAGGATGCGTTCTTACAAGTATAAAAGATTAGAACCTTATATTTAATGACAAGAGAAAGAAAACGGTGCTGTGCTGAGCTTAAAAGTAGTGCAAAATTATCTTGTCCGTGCAAGTGGAATATGCTCAGATGCAGTTTCACACATAATTCCGCAAGATGTGACAAAATCAATCTATCATCTCGCACTCTAGCTGATCAGCATTTACACACATTTTTACACCTATGGTTAGACTAATTTATGACGGGATAGTGAGGAGCATGCTACGGGGTGACTGAAAATGTGCATTTGGTAATGCACTCTCCTTCTCAGTAGGCGCTTGCCGTCTCCTCGTTCGTATGAAAATGTTGTCGAAACTTAAGGTGAGTCACTGCTACGCTTGGGCATAAAATGGCGGCTTATGATCACGATATTACATCATTTAAACAAGTGAAATGCCGAGTTTCCAGTTCACATGTTTTGGCGTGCAATGTCAATGACGCCTGTCTTGAGCTTGTAGCATTTACGCTGACAGTCCGACGAGTGATCATGGGGACCAGCTGTCGAGCATGATATCATGAAGAAAAAGTTGCTTGTAAACTATAGCTTGAATTGTTTGGAACTTCTTCAGGTAAATCTGCGTACTTCAATACTTCAGACGGACTTCAAGTACTCAGTAATGGTTTCTCCTGGAGAAATTAAAAATAATAGTAATAACTGCACCGAAGGTTGGTCGTAAGAAGTGAAACGAACCATCTGTACCGGTTTTTTTAATGCAATGGGCCCGCGATTCGAGTCACTTTAGCGGCAGAACGCACCTTATCCAAACAAAGAACCTGCTTTGTGATGACCAACAATTTTTGCAAGCCTATCCGGGCTGAGCCATTCCGTGTACCTTCCCTTGCTGCCATAGTTCGAAATTTGCCAGGGTTGCTGCGAGAGCAGTATTGCAGTCATTTGTCATAAGCAAGCATCAATAAGGATAGTCAAGCAATTCTGGGCTTTATAGACACGCGTCATTGCCTTTGTACACAGGCCGCCCACTTGAATTTTAGCGATAGTGTGTCGTGTTTCACTGAGATCGTCGTCAGAGCACTCAACTGGTACACAAACTCCACGTCGCAGAGCACTGAGCTCATGTGGCGTGCCACCCGGTGAAGCTTGTATCCGAGGGGGAAGGGTGTCCAGTAATTAATTGGTAGCTTTTCATTTACATGGGTGGTGTGTCCACGTCATTAGAACACTGTTTTAGGGAAATCTCTGCAAATCGAACATTTTAGATAGTTCATCCTACCCAACATAACCTTGCATCCATAAAAACTACCTTTCCATCAGAAGTTTTCCTATGCGAGGCGTCAGCTTGCAAGCGTATTCACAACGTTGGAAGTGTTGCAGAAGTTACCTGTGAATATTTATTGGCGCTGAGCCTTATGGTTATATTTGAAAGTTGCTAAGCTTTCGTTGGGACATTGAAGTGTGTATTTGTCTACGGCATTCAATTGCATATCTTCATAAGTAATCTTGTTTTCAGCCCAAGCTCACAAAAACACTATAATGCACGATGAGATCCAATGGTGCCCTGTCTAAGAATTCGGGTTAAGTCATTCTTCTGCCTTTTGCATGCTGCTATTGAACCAAAGGTTGGATTGAAGCACATGCGTCAAAACCACAGTATTTGATTAACCAGGACCTCCGAGAGTGAATAAATACATTGGCCAAGATTGACCGACTGAGTGGGTTTTCGAAGAGTGGGTCGTTTCCTCCACTCAATGATAACACAACTTCACACAGGCTCAATGAGATTCTACCTGGGCCAATTAAGTCTGCCAGGTTGCCTAGAAATTGTGCCACGTTTGGTGCACTGTTGAATACAAAATATTGGCCCATATTTAACTAGCCTTTTTTCCACTTTTCAGTCAGCTGGGCTCTTTACTGGTTTCAGCTGATGGAGACAATGAGATTTGCAGAGAATTTCCTGAATGCTTCCCATCTATGCACTACCCTTTGGTACGAGAAAAACATTCAGGGTGTTTATCACCATGCCTCTGGAAAGCTAGCGCACTGGCTTTTCATATTATCTGGCATGTATGCTGCTGTCCTAGATTTAGATACATCGATCACTGTGTAACGAAGTATAAGTCACGTGAAACGAAACGTTGGTTTAAATCTGTGCAGCGTCAGTCGTTCTTATGTAGGCTTTTGGCTTTAGTTTGTGAAGTTCTATTGGCCCATAGATTTGGTACTACGTATTGAGGACAGTTCTTACTTACCTAGAATTGTCATGAAACTCGAAGTGCTCTAGCAGGTTATATTATCGAAGTGTACCGAGAGCAGTTCATGTAACGAACTATCCGAGGTCCATGCAATCACCAAACTATATCACATTGTTCCAACGTCCACTTGCTATTCGGGAACGAACTCGTAACATGACTGAAATTTGCCGACAGGGCCGCACACATGTGACCCCTGTTGCCTTTGAAATCCTTCACCACGGTTCGTCATGTGAAAAAGAAAGGGGTGAAAAACCTTCGTGAATATTTGCCTATTTACCGTGGTGTTTGGGGTGGTTATATTGTTTCGGACTTACGAAAACTAAAAAAAAAAAACAGCTATGCGTGCGTCTGGTATGTGAAATGGAAGAAAGTGACCAGTAGACTTTGTCGACAAGTGTACTTTTTTATCCACTGTACATTGTTCGAACTAAAATTTAAGCTTGTGCAATGAGGTAAGTTACGAGATGCTTGGTTCGCAATGCGCGCACAGGAAATGGCCGTCTGCGCATGGAATGGCCTTAGCTCTGAACCGTTCAGAGTAAACTATTATAATTGTTGCCGCTCGACTGGTCTTCAAAGTATTTGGCATTGTGGACCACTAAAAGAAAGTTAAGCATAACAACCTGTAAAAGTTGGAGTTTAACTTCCTTTTCCGGAGTGCAAGTTTGGTGCGTTGATTCAAACTGTTGTCAGTGCTTAGGTGATACTGGCGTTCTTGTTATCGTTACGCATACGCGGTAGGACATAAAGCTTGCAGGTGGTATGGTGCATGTCTTAAGTTCGCCAGCGTCGCGATCCAGTCGGAAAAATGTAATTAAGTTTCGTTCACCTTAAGAAATATGTATTGAGACTCGCGAAAAGCACATTTGGTGGAAAGCGGTGCAACGTTCTAATTCAATTTCTGCATGTCTTATAAGCTATTACCGACCTGGTACTGAACTCTCGCAAAGCTTGAACCACTGCGCGGCAGTATGGCGGAGCATGCTTCAGAAAGCTCCTGGAATAAGTTCTTCCGGCACAGCACATGATGGACTACTATCTTTCGGTTCTTAGTGGGCCTACATCTCAAAGTGGTAGTTCAACTGCACTTGTGAAAATTCGGGCACGCAAAAGATGGCTGGCATTTTTCAAGTTGACCAAAATTTAGAGTCATAAAATAACTGCCTGTGTACAAGGCATAAGTGGATTTTCAGCATGAAGGGAACTTCATTTTCTTTGTGGTTATTGGGTTGTTATGATCATGCTGATCTCACCGGCTTTCGCTCGAGGGACAGTGCAACGTTTCGGTTTTAATTTAGCGTTCATAGGTTGTTCACATAATTATTCTTTATTGCGGTCTGTTACTTCGATTGATAGCACAGCTATCCATTCTAGCTACTTCAGACATGGCCGTGAAACTCCGACAAAGTTTCTTAAACTGTTGCACTTTCACGTTGTATTTAGTTGTTTCAAAATCCATATAATTACACAAAGCAGTTATATGCCGTTTTTTTGTTGTGATGCAAAAAATTATACTTACCATTTTGCATCACTGATAAATAACATGTCGATGAAAGCAGCGCAAAAGAGGGCTCCTCAGATGCCTCCTGAGTATTTTTGCTGTTGTAAAGGTTTTGAAAGTTTGGAGGACATAGCTACAACAGAGGATACAACAATAAACACTGATGGCTAGTGATTTTCCATTGCTTTATTTTAGTTTCTCAGATTACACACTTGTATCATATTACGGAATGTGCAGTCATGAACAAAAAAGAAAAGAGAAAGAAACACGCTGTCTGTTTTAGTGAATGCTCACGGTTTGTGGTAGATCTCTGTAGGAGATTAATTTCGCACGTTACTACTGTGCGTCCGTCTCAGACTGTAACGCGCACAATGCCAAATCAAAAACAGCAAAAGAAAAAAAATACTGCTGAAACAACGGCTCGAGCAGATTGTGCTGCCTGTAGCCAGCGTTATGGGTATCTTCCCTGCCTTCGTAGAGGGCACTAAGACGATCTTGAAATTATGACAGTGTATTGTGAGAGAAAGTGAATCCACTGCTCTAAGAGCATTTTCATAGCGTTCTGGTAAATGAGAGTGGCAGCTGTGACTATGTTCTGAACTATTATTTCTATTAGCGTCGCTTGTTGTTACATGCATCGTTTTTATTTAATGTGAGCGACTAAAGCGTTTCTGCTATGACCAATGTCCTTTCACATAATAAGCAATCTTCACTGATAGTATTCACGTCCACACATTAGCGCTTCTAGCTTCTAGAATATCTTAACACACTGTCTTCTGAAATATGTCACATACAATTCTCAGCCTCACTTTCAACCCTTATTGTCGAATTGCTGAAGCCTTGGCGCACTGTTACTGCAAAATCTAACCTACATGTGATTCTCACGATTTTTTTCCTAATGCTTCTGTGTGGTGATACTTGTACTTACTATCGGCGCTGAGTCATTGCTAAGGCTCTGAATGTAGGCCCAGTATCTTATCCAATCAGTGCGTATTTTGTACTTTGCTTGCGATTGTTATTTCGTTCTGATTCACTGTATACCTGTAAATGAACGGGTTGTGTGCGGAGGTATTATTTATTTTGATTGCTTGCTTCTTTTACGAGTGTGCTGTGATGCGTAGACTATGACGTGTTATGTCGTTCAGTGTTGGAAATGATGGCCACTAATGTTGGTAAGGAGAGTCTCACTGCGTCCGAGGAGATTGTCTGTTTTACATTTTCGCTGCGGTGAGAGTGACACTGTTGAATATTACAGTCTTTAATCCCCTGTTCACTCTAAGAGATTTCGTATGAGGCGTGTGACACTTAACATCATCAGCATTATCTTCTCCTCCTAGCAGCTGCCTCAGCTTGAAGTATAGTGAACACGTCTGTTGCGAAAGCTCTATGAGGGTAAGGTTTTTCCCGTAGACACAGTTTATTTCATTTTGAAGCCCTTCCCTTTTCGTGTGCGTGGTTCCGAAAACATATTTACGGCACAGCAGTCTCATTTAATGGAAATCTGACTGCTTAGGTCTACACTCTGCAATCTGTTGACTGAAATTCTGCTGGGTACTGACAGTTTCTTTTTGTATGGGTACATTTAAGCGTAGCTTATAGAATGCCCGAATACGACTTCTGGTCCAAACAAGGTAGTCTATTAAAGTGGTCGTTCTGAATGGATTTGTCTTAATCCTGACCACATCATGCGCGATGCGTTCTTCCGCGTTAGGATGTATAAGTGCACATCGCTTATATCTTGTACGAATGTGAATTTAGCACACATGTTGTTTGCCGCATTGCTTAAGTTATTTAATTGTTTGTTTGTACCCGCTGATGTGGTATCCTTTCCTGCGTATCTGCGTCGGATTCTTAATCAGCAATCAGTGGATGCTATATCTAAAAGATCTGTAACGTACATAATGATTGCACCCTGTTTATTGGGGGCACCCTGCTGGTGCTGTCTTGCTAAAGCGAGATGCAAGTTGTGAGAGCTTAATCACGGTTACTAGTGATACAAGTGTGGGCACACTGGTTGTCGAAATTGCGGCAAAGCGTCAAGCAAGTCTGCGGTTGTTTGCGAAGCAGTATGGCGAAATACTTCAGAGGTTTCAGTCCTAGTCTGGTATTGATAACCGACGTGATCAGCAGGTATCTTTAAGTCAGCGCTGACCAACATCCTTCCAGTGGTGCGCTGCAAGTCTAGAGCTAAGAAACCGAATAATTAGCACCCAATGGATATAAATACATCAGTTTCTCAGTCAAACTCGGCACCGGAATTCCAATCAGAGTATTTCAACATGCGCGAGGCTGCATAATCTTTTTCACAGAATTTCCAAATCTACAGCGTGTGTGAAAACGTATATCTTTGGACAATGCACTGGGCAGTAGTGTCGAGAGCTTCCGTGATTGCCAAAAAAATCTGAATTTATTATATACAAGGCGTCTCAGTCTACTCATGTGCGAAATGCCTAGCATCCTAGTGGATACACGCAACAATAACCTGTTACACATACTGCCACGTGCTGACAGCAGTCAGGCTTTTCACAGAGACATCTTGCTTCAAACCTTTCATAAAGTGTTTTTTCTTTTTGTTTCAGCCGCTAATTGCAATGCGTCAAAACAGTGACAGGTTTCCTATATATGCGTTAAGCTTTCGTTACGAAGTAGTATCACACGTTTATATGCTGCCACCAAATATGTTTAGAGCATACTTAGTTGTAGGCACTGATCCGCGCTCGATATAACTGCCTGTTGCGGCCATAAACTCACACAATTTTCCGAATCATGACAACAGTGGAGTGATTGACAGGCTACTGATGGCACGACCTCTCAATACATTATCAGAAGCAAAATATTTAATTCATGTCAAACGTGTGATTACTGATGTTAGAAAGGCCTCTGAAATGAAGGCAAGAAGCCAACTACAGAAGCCCGAACTCTTTATTAGGTTGACTTTGTTTGTTGGCGCCGAATTATTATAATGATCGCATCGCTCGCTGCAGACACTGATTTTTGATTGATATGACTATTCATGACTCTGATAGGCCCACACTATTCTTGAAAATCGAACGATTGGCAGCAATTGACGAGCTACTTATTTATACCTTAGTCTGTCACTTTAATGCTCAATCAACGCATTAAGGGTAAGTTGCAGTTAAATTTACTGATTGCATTATGGCAATGCTCAACCTAATGAATGAAAAAAGTAAGGAAAACTAACGAGCACTTGCTCTGGAATAAGCGTTTCTTCGGAAATACAAAGGCAGCTCTAGTACTTATAACAGAACGAGAAAAGCAAATCTAAGCAATGCTACTCCATCACGCTTTTCTTCTGTTTCTGCATAAAAGCTGCCACTCAATCAGAGATATCGAAAACTTTACCCAGTTTTTGCACTCTAATGATGTGTCCGCTGATTGGTGCATGAAGATCCGACGCTATCGCGTCCGGTGTGGGTCGGCAACTAGCAGACCCTGTGGTGTCAGCCCTGTGTCTTTTGCACTTGTATAAAAGCGACCAGTGTCGTTTCGACGCTTCCCAAGCTAAGCTGTGGCCCACTTGTCGACGTGCCGAGGGTATTTTCTATATGACGAATTCTTATCCTTCTCCCTACAACCACCAAAGCACTACACCTATTTTAATACGACCCACTTTACGGTGCTGAAAAGTAGGATGAAAGAAACCGGGACTGTCTGCCACACAAACACACACATACATACGACTATCTCTGTATAAACAGTACACGGTGATTGGCGAAGTGATTGCTTTATCCGTATTGCAACATATCGTGAATGCTTGTATCTAAACACATCATATTATGATAAATATATATATACATATGAATATATTACTATAATATATACACGAGGGTACGGTCAATGATCACCCGTTTACTGAGACAGCTGTAATAAAGGCACCTCTTTGATTATTTCTGGTTTGTCTGTTTATCACCTGTCTCTCTTTACGCGCCAAGGTTTCACAGGCCCGAGAACGAGGTAACATGGAGCCTTATGAAAAGTACGAACTTCGAACGCTGGAATTATCTGCATAGTATCTTCTGAAAACAAGAGTTCGCAATGTAGGCTATTATATTACGTTCCGCAGGAAAACTAATCAAAAAGCCAATGTTATCATCGCCGTTTGTTTAAGGGACCCACACTACTGTCATATGCACTATTTGCATTTGAAAGAAGAACACGTAGAAAAAACGCACATTACATTGTTCAATACCATCGTGCCATGCCATCCCACTTAATCGAATACATGAAAGTAAACGTTCCCAGGCCATAAAGGACTTGCAACCTATAGCAAGAAACCAGCAGATTTCAGCGATTCATCCGAATATGAATTTATTCACTACAACAGCAGCAGGATCGCACGGACCCCGCCATTTGATGATGAATGTCAAGAAGGCGAGGATAGTCGGAAAGAAAGAGGCTAACACATGGAGGAAGGAAAAAGGCTAGAAGGGAGCATGGCGTCAAAAAGCTAGCCTCGCCAAAGCAAGCTCCTCTGCAGTCATCCCCCCATGTATTTGGGGCTGATCAGTTCGCTGCCTCTTTTAAAGCAGGCCATGCAAGCTTGAAAGGTATTACTTGGTTTGTGGTAGTTTTTACTGACGCCTTCATCACGTACGCCTTCGCCACTCGCTCTACTCTCTCCCGTACTCTCCGTGCCGTCAGGTGCTGGAAATTACCGCTTGCCTATTTATTTAGTTAATTCAAGATACCTTAAAGGCATGGAGAAAGGGAAGCATCACTGCATGAAGATTGTACACGAGAATACAGCCAAGATGAGTGGAGATAATCGCTGCAAAGCAGGGTTACAAATGCAGAGCTGCGGTAGTAAAGAAACATCAGATAAACTTTATCCAGCACATTTCTCGCACACATAATCAAACATTGTGTAAAAAAGGTGCAGTTTAAAGCAGGAAAATCAGATAAACATTGGAGGACGCTTAAGCTTCGCCTTGAAGAGTGGAACGCGATAGCGTTACCGCACCCCGGTCGCACCGCCCACTCGTTCGCTCGGCGTGCTCTTGAGTCACACAAAGTTTTCATATACTACACTTCTAAGTCCACAGCACAACCTTTTTCTAAATATTTGTTCCAGGAGCACCACGCAGACGCATGACTCCTCGCCAGCAGCACGGAATACATCGCAGGGGACGCTTTCCCACCAGACGCGCTACGGCGCAGCGATCACGTCAGAGGCGTCCCGCATCGGACGCTGCACCTAGGAATCGCGCTGTGAACAGAAAGAGGATCCGCGTCACCTAAACACGAGGATTCGAGTGAAGCACGCAAAAAGTTGGAAGGGGAGAGAGCGAGAAACCTTAATAAACGCAAGGGTATTGGGGCATCCTCCCACCGGTCCCCGCTCGGCCCCAATGCGCTCAAACTGGACGAAGGGGAGAAGCGGGCGAGTGGTGCGTCACCTGTCGGGGCAGCGCCGTACATTGCGAGAAGGGGGTCTTCTGTTTTTGCCGCAAGGTGGCTCTGCGTGTGCGCCAAGCGCAGAAGAAATGTAGCGGAAACGTACTTCGCTACTCGTTTAACTGCGACTTCTGTAATTTACATGCTCATAATTACCGATGTACACTGCAGTATAACTTTATATGGCACGTTTCTAAGGGAACACCGAATTCTCTAGAGGCGCTTTTGTCCAGCTTTCAACCATCGAACTCATGGCTGAGTGGTAGCGTCTCCGTCTCACTCCGGAGACCCTGGTTCCATTCCCACCCAGCCCATCTTGCAAGTCGTTTTTTTATTTATGAATTGCCGTCCGGGAGTTTTCTCTCATGGCCAACGACGCCGACGCCGACGACACTGGCTTTTCGGTGACACGAGCTCCTTAACGCTGTCGCGTTAAAAATGAATACTAGCAATACTCAGATGAACAGAAATTCCATTTCGCGGTATCGTACCAAATATCTGATAAATTTTAGCACGCACATTGATCGCGAATATCATAAAAATGTGTAGTTTAAAACATGAAGAAGGAAAAAAAAGCTGCGTGATGTTACACAGGTGTACAGAGTATGACACATTTTTATGACGGAAACTGCACGTTCAGGAGTTTCCTTAATTTCACACGATCCGTCCGGGTTCGTGAAAGAGGGTGGGCTCGAGGCACCCTCCGTTAGACAGACACCCCACAGCGTGGTCGTCATAAACGATTACTGACCGCCGAGCAGCTGGCGTGCGTCTAAATGTCGTACACAATCCCTCAAGTGATCTGATCCTAGGTGCCTAGAGACAGGATCGTTTAGGGACTTTTGAGAAGCCGCGATGATATGGCGCCAAGTGATGCCATGGCGCCAAAGTTGGTTTGTGGCGCGTTGAATATTCGGCCCACGCCGACTGCGGGTCGTATGATGTCTCCGCAGTGGGTTCAGTATTTGTTGGCGAAAAGTCGTGCAGTAGTAGTGGTGTGGCATGTCGGCTTTTGGTCTCGGTGAACTCTGGTGGTGTGATACCCGTATTTCTGAAGAATTCAGTGGTGCTGACGATCGAAATATTGAAGTGGCGTAGCGCCCCGGCAATGCAATTTGCGAACCGGCGCTGTGACGCAGCGTCATCACATCGCACATGTACCTTTACTTGACGGGCGTCGTAGGCGGATGTATTGTACGTGTTCTTCGCCACGACTTACATTACGTAAGTAATATAATGGTGTTTGCTCACAACTGTTCATGTGTCCTTGAAATGGGGCGGCGCATGTTTTCAATCGTATTCAGCGCTAGTGAGCCATCCGTGACTTCATGTGATTTACTTTTACTGTGGGCGTTAGGAGAGTTATCGCGTTCGCGTAGTGCTGTGAAGTTAACGGAGCTTTAGTGACATCACATGGTATGCCAGAATTCCTTGAACTAAAATGCAGAATAGATAGTTAATATTATTCGTACTAAGGGCGCGATAAACACGGTGAGGTGGAGCTTAATACTGTGCCGTCATGTTCAGCTGCATCTTTGCCCGTTTTTTCGCGCTCTTAGTTTAAGCAATGAAATGCAAGATTCTGGGTAAAGTTGGGACGAAGGAATGTGTATATGTGCGTCTTCAATAACTTCACCGCAGCACTTTTGTGCAATGCGATGAAGCAAACAGTATATTGCGGTGACGGGAGGCACGGAAGTGGCAACTTTAGCATTTAAATATGTGAGAGTGTTAATATTAGTCCAATCCCATAAACGTTTTTCACATGAGGCAGTGCGGAATCCCCATGACACATGATGTCAGTTGATGTCTTCCGCAAACAATGTGTTATTTTTGCAATAGGCCGCTGCGACATCAAGTGAGCGTACATCTTGCACCCCCGGCGGGAAAGTAGGAGTTATAGAGACCGGGGCGCATCCTGGAACAGTTATTTTTAATTAAAATTTCACATTCGGATCATAGATTATGTTAAATTTTTGCTTTATGACAGGATTTATACGAAATGAAAAAGCTAATCCACCACCCCTGGAAGATCTATCCAATCGAAAGCAATTGTAGTTGTTTAAATGGAAGCCTTGGTCAGCGGTCGAATGAGTTTCTGGCAATAGCGTAATCTCTGCAGGTTGTTGGCAAATTAAATATAATAAATCGCTATCTGGAGAAAGAGTTGATAGGCAGTTCCATTGAAGTCTTCGCAGGCACCCTAGGTTGACGGTAGACAAGCAGCCGCAACTGTTTTGTCCAGAGTACTGTCTTTCAGGAATTCAGTCCACGCAAGGAATTCTTTCGCACACTTGGTTTTGCTTTGTTTTAGAGTTAGGAGAATCATGCACTTTGTTGTTAGGCGATCTTGTGCTTTTAAGAACTCGAGCGTCGATATCCACATCTCGATTGTCTAGAGAGTGTGAATCAGAATGGCATTCATGATCAACCTGACGTCGAATCCTAGGACTCTTTAAATCCACCCTTTCAGAGGGGAGATCTGCCTGATGCTAAGGTGACTTCGTAAAGAAGGTGGCCAAATTTTGTGCGCTGTCTGTTATTGTGTGAGACGTACTAGATAATTTCTAGGATATTACTGTAGCCAAAGAACCAGATAAGTTTAGCAGAATATCTTCTAATGGATTTTTCCATCGCATTTGCTATCCTGCACTGTCGCAATTGTATGGGAAATATACCAGTCCATGCCAATAATCGGCTGCCGGGCTGCTACACAGCATAACCTTGGGTCCTGCTCTGAACTTCTGCAATAGCTTCTCGACGAGAGCACCGCTTTGTCTCAATCACTTCGATTATGTGGATCTCTTTCGATCTTGCAGGGCAGTTGGTGTAGTCGGCAGCATGATTCGCATTGCACAAACAGCATGACGGAGCCTGAAATGGGCTATCGTTGGCAATATGGCCTTTCTCGCTTAAACGGCAAGGAACACTTGATCGACAGCCATTAGCCTTGTGTCCTTACCGCAAGCACTTGCAGCATCGTAGTGGTCGCGGAGCTAAGGGTTCAACTTACATTATGTCCATGCCTTTATCTCTGATGGGCGAACTGTCTCTGCAACCGTTGCTATGATGTGATCGTTTCTGTAGGGACCCTCTTATTGTCTACGACCCTGGTACAGCGGTGCATGGAAACTACACCTGCTGCCGAAATTATCCCTAGGAATTCTTCTGGACTTAAACTTGTCTCAACACTGCAGACTAGGCCTTTGCAGCAAGCTAGGCGAGGAGGCATGAAGGAGATCACCGCTGCGTGGCAAAGTTAGGGCATTTCAGCAGATCCTGTACACAGGCCTGGTAGGGTGAACAGAGGATCCCCACACGTCCAAACAGTCGGACCTCGCTTATGTGTTGGAAATGCGACGAGATTGCCCGGAGCTCTGATTGAATGGCCTTGGGAGTTCTTCATACAGACAGCTCCTCCATTTGTAGGTACCAAAGGCACAGGAACGCTATTAGTTCCAGTACGAAGGAACAATTCCACTGGTAGATCCTGCGAAGGAATGGAAGCAGAACAGAGGGTAAGCCCTCTGGCCCGGAGATGAAACAGACATTAGCGTATCTATAACCACGACTTGCAACCAAAGTGATAAGAAAGAAACAATAAAATTAATAAAAGAAAATTAACCACCGGCTACTTCGGAGCCACCGAGGATGGGCTCCGGGCCAGGGCGCACCATAGCAGTTGCCTGCTTGCCAGGGCAAACTCATCTGGCCTTGGGAAAGCAGACAGCGCGGGCGCTGGTTCTCAATATCTTTTACTGTACGTCACTTCCATTGGGCGATAAATATAATTGCGGTGTTTTTTTTTTCAGTTTCGGTACGAACAACATCCATTCTGGCGAGCTCATCGCGGCACATTTATCTGTATTTTAGGCGTAAGATTTGGCACAGAGGCTGCTGCATGTCTAAATTATCTGAAACTGGGCTTTGTGCGCGGTCGAAAATTTCGTTGTGGTCGGTGTTATTCATACGTCATTTTTCATTCATTTCTTCGTTACAATGTCACCAATTTTAGCAGTAACTGCAATTTCCTTATAGCATGCCCAAATCATGGCGAGTCCCCCGGAGTGGATATGCGCCATCATAAAAGGAAAACCAAACCGAACTGCGTGTTGCACCGCGGTCGTCACGGAGGATGAGAAAAAAGAGGAACAAGAAAACGGGCGTTGGCCTCGTGACGAACAGCCGCGTTTTGAGGGAAACAACAACAACGAACAGCTTCCAGCCGAACCAGGAGTAAACATGAGGGACCCGATGTGCTTCGAGAACTACGGCAAACCTCTGGACTTCGAGGGGACCAACAAAGGCGACAAGGTGCTCGTGCCCGGCTACCTGGTGAGTGCGCCCTATTAGTGCCACGAATCTCTAGGATGAATCGGGAAATGGTCGACATTTTGCCGCCAGGGCAACAACCAACCGACATCGGCGTTGTGAGCAGCATTTTTTTCTTTTGTTTTGAAAGAGCAAAGCTTGTTAACTGTAATTGGGGAACTTCGAGCCAACGGAAATGCTGTAGAAGAGAGGTGCATTGTCCCGGCTGCTATTGCTCAATATATTAATTCGACAGGTGACAGTAAATTAACACGCGTTAAAAAAACCGACGAGTGACCAAAAAGTGCCGCGAGATTTTGTGAAAATGAAAAGAACATGCTTTGTATAAGCATACTCAAACCAAGCGTTCAGTTTTCAGCAAAACTGCTAGTGTTGAATCGACAATAAAGAAAGTCGCGAAAAGCTCACCCTGCGACATTCTAAGCTGAAACATTGGTACTACAGCGTTGGAGTCCTACTACATCGACACGGATCGATGTACTAAGTTATGTGCTAATAAGCGACACGTCCTTTTTTGTTTAATATCTGTTTGTTAGATTTTATAAGTGTTTTCACATTATTGAGCGCCTATTACGATTTGCAGAAAGGTCACGTTGGCAAGTGGCGTTGCCTTCGCGCAAACGAGTCCGCAAGCGGTCCGCGCAAGCGCGTATCTCAGGCAGGCATAGTGCGAGCGATACCCAGTCGAGCGCTCCACTAACCTGAGTCTGGCGGTCAGTGCACTGGTAGATTGACATCGTACACCCTTGAAATAAGATTGCACCCTTTGAGGCTTATCTCGTCCCACAAGAACATGCAATCGCCTTCACTCCTGCCTGCATTTCTCTCCTTTAACGCGGCGAGCCTGGTACTGCCAGGTCACTATCGGCATGCGCGTTATCAGTGTGACGCAGCATTCTCGACAGGAAAGTAGCGAGCGCCGAGTTTTCAAGAAAGGAAACGCACGAAAGGCAGACCACGATTATCGTGGCGGGACAAGATAAGCCCCAAAAGGTGCAAACTTTTTAAAAGCGTACACTCTAAAAACAGTTTGCACCCTTTGGGGTGTATATTTGTCCCACAACGATAATCGTCATCTGCCTTGCTTGCGTTTCCTTTCTTGAAAACTCGGCGCTCGCTACTTTCCTGTCGAGAATGCTGCGTCACACTGATAACGCGCATGCCGTTCGTGACCGGGAAGTACCGGGCTCGCAGCGTTAAAGAAAGGAAACGCGGGCAAGACAGATGACGATTATCGTTGTGGGACAAATATACACCCCAAAGGGTGCAACTCTTTTAAGAGTGTAGCGAAACCAAGGACTTGTGCGCTTGAGAGCTTATCGTTTTGTTTTCAACGGTTGCAACGCTTTGTTGCCGAGCTTTTACCGTTCGTTAATGTTCGTTTCTGTTCGTTTTATTGGAGCAGCGCCCTCTTATATCGGCGAGTACATGCGATGCCGCGCTGGTCCTGAGATCAGGCTGAGTTCCTTGAGTCAAGGCACCGAGCATGATCTCAGAATCCGTAATTGATTTATTGAGAAAAATAAAGATTATTTTAATGTTTACTTTGCTTCGAATTTTTTTTTAGCATGCGAACCAGAACCGTAATGAATTGCCACGGATCATTATCTTTTTCGTTCCGGAGCAAAACCGGAACAGAACGTTTTTCAGTGGAACAAAACTAAAACCAGAACGAAAAAAAATGTTCCATTAAGACATCCTGTTAAAACAGTCATTTCACTTATATATGTCCGGTGAATTTAGACAAGAAGTGGCAAAGGCACGTGTATATTGTCGTATAGAGAGGGTTTCACGGTTCGGGAAGCATAAACGACGTGAAAATTGTCTTTATAAACGGAAGAATAACATGTCACGGCTGGTGCTACACTTGTCGCTTTCTTTATCACGCCGGTATTCAATCGTTGGTCTGTACGCTTAAAGGGAAGCTGAAAGGTTTTCCAGAATAAATGAGTGAACATGTGTACATAATGGTTTTCAACCCTCCGAATTCGAATATCGTATCGAAATTGAGCGAAAGAAAGCGCAAATATATTTTATTTCGACGAAAGGTGCAGCAGCGGACACGCCCACCTCGCGCGTTTCGTTTCCGCCTGTGATTGGTCGGGCGCCTCGTGACGTCAACTCTAGTGACCGACCGCTGCCGCTACACATGAAGCGCGGTGCCAGGTAGTTTGGTGCTGTAATGGAAAATTAAGAGGTAATGGAAAATTTAGAGACTGCGTTTTTCTGAGGAGTTCGGCGTTACTCCCTACATGTACGAGCCGATTGCGAAGAGCCGGCCTCTCGAAGAAGCAAACGATGCTGGTGCGAGCAGTGCTTTCGACGCGAACGAAAGCGAAGTCTTGGGATCTCCTCGTGTTGGAAATGCTCTTTGGTGAGTATGTTTTTTGCAAAGCGATCTAGGGATCTCGCCGATCTTTCGCCGATGTAGTGAGCTCGTTTCCGGTCAAACAACTGTAGTGTTGTGTTCCTGCATGCCTCCTCGTGGAATGTAAGCGGGGATGCGATCGTCGGCATTTGTGCGCTGTCCAAAGCTGTCGGCAATCTACAAAGACGGTTTAAACGCGTGAAAAACTTCCCGGTTCATGCAGTACGTGTAGTGACCATCTGTGCGCCATCCGCACACTACTCGTAACCGAAGTCGTAATGGCGTGCAGGAATGCAGGGTCGATCGAAGCAGATTACGATGGCACGCACGCAGAAACAAGCACGCTCACGCACGGTCGCGCAGGCTGCGAAGGAACAAAACACTAGAGTTCACATCACAACACCGCGGTTTCCGGTCTCCGCTCGCATCGTCAGCGTCAGCAACAGCGCGCGGCATTCGACGGGGGGCGGACATACAGCGCAATTTTAACCGACGATTACGTCGCTCCTAATTGAAACCCCCCCCCCCCCCCCAAATTTTACCTACATAGTTTATGAGGTTCCCGCATCCGTATATGAGCGTTTTATTGAATTCGACAGACTCTTCAGCTTCCCTTTAACACTGTTTTGATCACAGGGCTATAATAAAGCGTCTGTGCCTGCTGACCGAAAAAAAATGTATGCAAAAAATTTTCCCTTTTCCCGCGTCACCCATTCTTCATTTCAGCACTCTGGTCGGCGAGCTTTCTCTTGCCTTAAAGAAAAATAGGTTCCATAGGAACTCGCTGCCAGTCGCTGTGCTACGTAGATGGAGCATCCGCATTACGCCGCCATGTATTGTAGCTAATAACTGAGTTGGTATTGTCATCAAAGCTTGACGGATTTCGGTTATACGCTGGAAGTTGTTACGTGTTCTCTAGGGAGCGTTGTGCGGCAAAATTTTTTAAATCGGCTTATTAATAGCCGAGATAGAAATATTTCAGTGCCGCGAACCCATGAGTTCAGCAGGCGAGCTCCACTGCCAAGCGAGACACTCTCTCCACTCGGCTCGTCTATCCTCGGCAAGTGAAATTCCTTCCCAGCGTTCTCCTATAGCGGACCGCGAGGGTCGCGCGACGCGTACATCACGGGCCCCACCTTAATTTCTTTTTTCTCCTTGCTTCTTTTTTCGGTGCTGTGCACTTCCGCTGACGGCGTTTCGCGCAGGCTGTTGTGATTGTCTCGTTTCGCGCAGCGCACAATGTTGCGCGTTGTGCACAAGGGCACATGACTAGCGGTATAATTAAGTGCTACGCGAATACTGAGGCAGAACAAGCGGATCGCAGAGCATGATCACGTGCTGAAACACGCTAGAAAATTGCATAGTTTCGGCACTTGCGCACTCGACCGCACGACCGTGGGAACAAGCAAACGAAGCGGTAGTACATCTCTCTTGCGTCAGTGCGAAGTAAAATAAAGAAGACGCAGATATACCGCTTGCGTGTTTTATTATTTCTCTAAACTTCAATTCGTCAATTCAAGCAACGGATCATGCAAATAACAGATGTTGCCTTGAATAATTCTCGAAGTCGCGTGCCTTCACGAGCGACTTCACACTCGGGACACTAGTACGTAGGCGCAGGGAAACGTGTCCGTCACTGTCCGGCTTGGGGCGTGGTCACCGCGAGGGAAATGAAAAAGGGGGTTCGCAAAGAAATTTCACACCTTTCCGCGGCACGTAGCGATCTAATTATTTGCAAACACGATCGTTAGCGCGCATTGCGTGCTCTGCACTTATAAGCTTAAAATGGTCACACCTGGTGAGGGGCCCGTTAAAGGCGACGTTTTGCTGGTTGAATGCGGCGGAAGCAATTTCGGGAGCCGGAAACACGTCATGGACGTTGAGTTTCGGACACTGCCCAGGCGCAAATGTGACAAAAGGTAAATGATTGAATTCCGGAAGATGCGCGCAAATAAATTCCGGTCCGAATCATAGACACCGAATCGTGTTACGTCGCTTCTACAGCGATGACACGAGGCTATCCTGGTTTGGAATGGAGAATAACGATTTATTCGCGGCTGCAACGTTTGCTGGGGTTTTCCACAACAGCAGAAAAAACTCGGTGGAATGGCGGTGAAATTTACAGCGAGATAGCAATTTGACGTCAAATGGGCTTTGCACGACGTTGCACGGATGGATGGCTGGATGCTATGAGCGTCCCCTTTGGTATGGGGCGGTGCTTTGCGCGACCAAGCTCTTGTTATTATATATCCGAATGTCCTACCCATATTAAACAAAAAAAAAGCAAAGCGGAACGACGTGCGACGTGCGTGTGTGGTGCCACCTGCCAGCTGTTCACGCGGCGCGGTGTAGAAGCATACGTGTAAACGGGAGCGCAGACGACGAGGGTTTCTTTCTTTTTTCGTTGCTTTTGCGGAGAGTCATTTGCGACGACAGTGAATGAAAAAAAAAACGAACTATTCGATTCTGTGCACAGAAATTCTCCGTCTTAGCTGCAGCCGCAAACTTTCTCATCGCCGTTGCCCGCTCTTCGCCTTTGGTCGTTCGCAGGTCAACTTGCTCCGCGGCATCGCCGTGCTGGCCACGTGCGCCATCGTCGCCAGCGTGGTCGTCGTCTGGTTCAGCAGCGCCAGTGGCCGTGACGCGGCGACTTCCGAGGCGTCCGCCGCCGCGCTGTTGCCGGACGCCGTCGAGCCGCTCGACCATTGGACGGCCGACGAGTGGCGAAGGCTCATTCCCAGCCCGAGGCCCATCCTGTGCTTCCTCAATCGCGAGGGATTCCTCAGGTACCACACACTGCTGTTGGTCGCAAATTGGCCACGTTCGCGGTGACAGACGTGTACGCGATCGGACAGAAACAAGATATTGTCCCAGATATGTGCCGATTTGAGCGACTAAATTGTACATCAAAGACACAGAGGGTGTATCAGGGAGTTCTCGCATGCCTTCCATTGAAGTGTGGGCCTGTTTTGTCACGGCCCGAAATCTGCCCAAGAAACTGCCGAAGCTTCACGGGATCTTCTCTTGCTATATCCGAGCCTTCTCGCATGTGTCGCTGTTTTCGACCGCAATACTTTTGCATACACTCTGTTATAACTGACACATGTTCCCGAATTCTGCGCCGGCTATCCAGAAGTCGTCGCGTGGCTGCGTGTTCCGACGACGAAGTAGGGCTGCGTTGTTGGCGGTACTTAGTAATTGCTCCAAGGGATGCGCGTTGCCCCTGGGCTTCTGGGAATCGTCATCCCCCCCCCCCCCCCGCCGACTGTCCAGGACTGCATGAAACGCTGCATGCGCAACGTTCATCAGCTTAAAGCGCCACCTCTGGCAGTCCGGCAGTGCGAGGGATGGATAAGCGAAGAGGTACACTGATGTCCTGGTCGAATACGGCCACTTCGGGGCTCCGACGCTGGCTGCATCGCTGGCTCTATTTTAGACATTTTACATGCACAGTCAACCGCAAAAGTTTACGGGACGCAGGATCTGCCAAGAAGGTGAATTCTCGTGAAGCGTGGTCACACAGCCTCGAATTAAATGTTCCAGCATGTAGTAGCCTTCTCCACCTACACTGGGATTCATTAAATACGAAGTGTCATGCCTTAACACTTTGGGAATTGAGATTTGAAGGAGAAACCGCACCCCGTATACTTTAGCTGTTGACCGTACGTACCACGCTGCCAACGCCAAGAACTGTTATAAAATTCCCGCGGAGAGCATTGCTGTGAAAAAAAAGCTCGCAACGTTTTTATTGCGATTTATATCGACACTCCAGGCGCATTTCTTCTGTCAGCGCCGGCGTCACCGTGAGGTTGCCTGTAAGGTCCAAGGGCGATAAAATCATCGAAGCGCGCATCGTGCTGTATGTGCGAGTGAAAAAGTGCGAAGATAAGCAGGCGATGGCGGCTCAATCTCGGGCACGCGAAGGAGGAAAGTGGGGAGGAAGCGCACCCCCCTCCGGCGCGCGCAAGGCTTCTGGGGGAGGGTGGACGGGGGACGCGCCCGTCCGGGCCGCTGTACCGTGAAAGCCATCTGCGACGGGTGTAATGTCCGCGCTGCGCTGTGTTTTCGCGGATTAGTTCACTTTAGTGCTAGCGGTAGCATGAAGGTCAATTCGCTCGCTGCTGCTGCCGTCTTTCCTCACTTCAGCGCTTTGACAGTGAGTTTGCGCGGTCGTCGAGTGACAAGTGTTCATGTTTTCTTGCGCGCGCGTGACGCTGTACTTGTTATTTAAGTTAGTATGCCTTTTTTTACAAGTTCATAAGTTTATAATTCCGATAAGGTTACTATCCTTACTTCGTATAGCTGTCCACTAATTTGCTACTGTAATGGATGCTTTGCCTTTCGGGCGAAACTGCGACTTCTGTTTTCACCTGGGCATCGTGCTTTCCGTGTATCCTCGATAGTGGGGTTCGGACTGAGGTCGATTAGCTTCCACTGACAGGGTGAGGTTGTGCTAAAGTAATCGCTGGGGCAGATACAAAAGTAGCAGCAGAGCTCAGCGATTTCTATTGCTTTCAATTCGCTTACTGAGACAGCATTTACTTTTCCGGCTGCCTCCAAGCGCTGCAACTTCGCACTACGCCGTCGTCGTTCACTAATGTACTGCTTGCCGTGGCCTCCGAGGCACCCGCACAGGTGTTACCGATCACAGGGTCAACATGGTGCGCAACACTCCGCATAATGTCCAAGGCGGGAAGTATGCGCAAGTGCCCAGTGGTTACCGTTTGCGTCTCTGAACTGCAACACTCCATGAATTTAGTCGCCCGCGGCTATTGCAAGATAGTTGGGCACCGTCTATTGTGCTGTTGAAAAAAAAATATATATTAGAGGTTAAGAGCAGATGCATGGATGCTTGCAGACAGGGGGTATTTCATTTTCCTGCACTGTTGCTGCTTTCGTTGCGTGCTGACTGGTATATAACCCGGTGAATATTTTTTAAGGAATAAATTTTGACCCAAGTCGGGATGCTTTGCTCCCTGCAGAGATTTCCAGCTCTCGGCGGACGCTAAGCGGGCAAGTAGTCGTCGCAGTTCGTTTACTAAGTAAGAAAATTGGTAAATGGCTGTCGATTTAGCCATGCGAAAGGGAAGCCTTAAGTCTGGATCAACTTCGACTTGCTTATTCCAATACCTATAAAAATGCTGTTATGAGACAACCGCTAAACCGATGAGATTGAAATTTGCTGTACTGGAAAACGAGAGTTAAATTCCAGCAAATCTAGGCAGCAGACGTGTAATACCTCGACTTCTTGACGAAAATTCAGAGGTTTGGTATGTGTACAATTATTAAATAAAAGCACGACACTGACAAATTTGTAACTCTGCAACTCCCTCATTAAACTATAGCAGTGTCGTAGGTCTTAATCTGAACATAATTAGGCTGTTATTGACGGCAATTGCCACAGTAGGTTCCTTAGGAAAGGGAGTGATTAGGATGAAAATAAATGACAATGCCACAGAAGTTTCAAAACCAACTTCACCCTTATTTGTCTGGAATAATGCAAGCAATATACTTGACCAAGCAAAGTATGTTCGTATGGATGAAAAGTGCTATAGCCTGCACACATTTGTAGGGCATAGCAACATGTGCGAAACCTTTTCAGATAATCATTCGGAATTCCGTGCGACACCATGAATTCATAGCTATCAGTTATCCGACAAGATTGCTCCATATCATCATTTAGAAAGCATTCGACTTACTAATTTTGCTGCCCGTCGGAGAATCAGAGGCTGTGTTACGGACAGTGAACGAAGATAGCGCAAAGTTTCTTGAGGAGCGTTCCACATTTACCGTCACGACGAGTGACAGCGCGTCGGGTGCCGGAGCGTGAATTTGCACGATAACAACAACAACAACAACAACAACAACAACAACAAACCTGGACTCAGAGCTTTCGCCAACGAATGCCGTGCCCTAGGTCAGGCAAAGTTTGAAGTGAAGCGCACGCCACACTTTCCACAAACACGGAAGGAAATAATATTTTAAAAATTCGGACGAAGCCGCCACTTTCAAGTGAGCAACGCCATGCCACGCGAAATAATACCTGGTTTGTAGCCTTGCTATAGACTTCTAGTTCGCTGTAGCCTTGCCAAGTTTTGCACCAGAATCGCTGGATGGTAGGGGTCACCACGCACGGATTAATACATTGTGAAATAGAAAAATAAATGACATTTAATTTTAGTACACCAAAAATATTTGAAACAGCATATTTACTCTTCTTGTTAAAAAATTTCGAAAATATTTTTTCACATAGGCTTTATAATTTAAATGTCCCCCCTCACCCTCCCTTACCTAGTCGCGCTTCAATCGTGCACCCCTAACTGATATCTCTGGCGATAGGTTTTGGTAGGCTTTTCGTTCCATGCTTCGCAACTTATTTACGTGGACCTTGGATCAAGTTTCATAGCACTGATAATGACACCGGGTGGCATGGATATGAGCAAGTGGCACATTGCTTACGCATACTTAGCCAACTCCTAGAAGAGTTTCTGCGGAAATTTTCGTTTCATTCTTAGCCCAGCCATCTGTCCACCTAACCGTTTGCACTTTTTCTCCTACTGCAAAGACCGCCACCGGACAGGCTGACCGTGCGCCACTTCCCGGGCCTATACTGCAACGAGATCGTGTACAACGGCCTGGCCTTCGAAAACGGCACGGTCCACCTGCTGGCCGACGCCACGGACGAAGCCATTCTTCGTCATCTTACCCGCGTCCGCGACGCCCTCTACCCTCACTGGAAGGTCGTCGTCAACGTGTTCGTTGAAGGCTATACGGCGAAGAAAATGCCGGGCGAGAGCAGCGAGTTGCTCGACTCGCTCTTCACTTGGCTGGAGCACCGCCGCATCGACGGCCTCAACTTCGAGTTTGACGACGACGCCTTCCTGGGAGACCTCGACGGCGCCGGCGAAGTCGTGTCCTTCTTCGCCTGGGCAAAGGCGGACCGCCGCTGGGGCAACCGCACCCTGTCCGCCATGATGCCGTACGGAGTGACGGTGCTCTTGCACGAGGAGCTGTCCCTCATCTTGGACCGGATCCTCCTGAAGACACACGGCCTCCTGGACGAGTCCTCGGGCATTACGCAGCTGGCCGCCCCGGTGGACTACGCCGGCTTGACGCACCGTCGCTCCAACCACCACACGGTCATGGGTGTCCTGGAAGAACTGGAGGACAACCTCGGGAAGAAGACGTGCTTCACCATCTGCCTCTCGGGAACGGCCTTCACGCTAAGGTATGTCAACTGCATCTGCGACTGACGTGAGATATGTCTACACTTCATCTGCACGTGGGCGACAAGTGGAAAGAGGCATAGATACATAGGACAAACAGGATGGCCACCAACATAACGTATTAACATAAGTTCACGTTCACATAGCAGCGTTTCACCAGGTTCTTCGACGAGCAATACGTCGAAGTTTTATCTCTAACTTAGGTATCGCGATAAGGTATCCCTGGAGCAACTGCACATATCTGGTAGTGAAGCAGTGTAACGGGCCCCTGCGAGTGCATGTCGAAAAGCATGCCAGCTCTACCTGGCATCATGCCACTCAAGCTCGTGTGACGTTAATGCCGGCGCAGAGCGCGTGTGTATTCGTACATACTGTTACGCCCACAAAGGGCGTTACTTTGAAGCCGGATAGCGTTAGATGCGATGGCCTTGATCAGCTGAGCGCCTGTCGAGATTC